>NC_037590.1:32922884-32962459 GCF_003073045.1 Pomacea canaliculata | reverse complement strand
CCTACGTGCCACACTGCATACTGCTGATCGATGCACACTAGAAGACCTTAGGTCAACCTGCTCGTTTACACTCGGAGAGCAGAAATACATCCCAAGCATATGTCAAATGAGTCATACCTAACCACCTAACATATTATCGACGCTATGATTAATTTGATGTACAGACAGCCTTATATCTGGCCTTGGAGAAATATCTTTCAACCAGCTCTGCATGCCCTCTCCAGTCCACAAAGGCAGTGACAGAATTTCACAACACTGTTGCCACTTTCTGGCTTGTTGATGTAGCTGGATTTTGTTGAAGAAAGACTGTTAAATGGGAAAGCACATTACCTATTAAAAAAAAAGTCCTGGAACCAGATTACTGGAGTTTATTGTCAAAAACTGAAGTCAATAAAATTATCTTTGTACCTCCTTTAAAGAGATATTTATTCAAGAAAATAATTATGACTAAGAACTTACCAAAATATTGCTTAAAAGGCAGGGCTTGTGATTTTAACAGGATGAAATATTAAAAAAACACAAATTAAAAAGTCTTTTCTATCCTTCTAAAGTTAATGCCAAAAACAAAATAAAATAAAACATGGACTACCACCAGGCCTCAAATCAACTGAAAAATTTCACTCATTTTTTTTTGTTTAAACAAAAAACCCAACAGGAGAATAAGCCAACTAAGCGACTAGTCTGTTTTTATGCGAGCCAGCAACCTAAGGCGGTTATAATGGCAAGGCAAGCCCTCTAAACAGATCCACATAAGAGAAAGAACAGCATGCCCAAAATGAGAGCAGACAGCCAACCTAAGACAGCCAACCTTCTATCAATGTATGGTAAAACAAGTGCTAACTGTTGTGCCACCATACTGCTCCCATTGATCAGAGGAGTTGTCCAATTTCAAAACGAAATTACCTTAATGTCAGCTACTTTTTTTTCTGTAGCAAAATCTGCAATGGTCATCTGGAAAGGAAAAAATATTTCATAATATTTGAAATTTTCTTTCAGTTTCTGCAGATAGCAAAAATAACAAAGCTTTAAATTTTAAATGTTTGCAAAGCTCTTTCCCTCCAGCTCTGATCTACTAAAACCATACAAAAGAGGTACGTGGTTTTACTTTTTTATTTATTCATTTTTTTTGTAGAGAGAGTTAAAAAATACTTGCAAACTATTTTTTGTAAATATATTTAGGTTAAAGTTTGTTTTACTTGAAAGGAATTAGCAATTTAAAAATACAATTAAAAATAGATTTCTTTAAAAAATTGAAAAAAATTTAATGCACTGTCCTCGTTTTCACGATAAAGATTGACACAAACCTTGATAAGTCTTGCCAAAGAGTGTGGTTGAGGCAATACCTCCTGGAAGTTCACAAAAGTTGTCCTTCACAAACTTGCCATTGCAAGTTCTCTCCCCTGTGCAGTTGAGCTGTTGCCCAATCACAAATGGGCAGTCCTTGAGACTTCCACCTCATCCTGCGAAGTCACTATTCATTCTGCTATTGCAATAGAAATGCCAATGTTAATGCCTTAATTAATTAAGTTTTAATGAATGTAAATATTTCCATCTTTCACATATATGCTGTTCCCAAATGAAATGCTCATATGTGTGTGCGCGGGTTTGCACTATGCAGCTGACGAGAGGGGACAGGGTCTGGTGTAACCCTTGCCCGCGGCTGTCAAGGAGGCCCGCCTTGGTCAGTTGATTTTTTTTTCTTCTTCTCCTTTTCTTTTTCTTTTAAAGAAAGGTCTAAGGACAGAACCCCTAGCATTATACTGCATATACAGTATTGCAGCGGTTCTCAAACCTTGGGGGGCGCGACCCCCTGGGGGTCCGACGTCCTACAAGGGGGTCGCGAAAGGTGGTCCTTTTTTAAGGAAGTTTCTTATACCGTGTATTAGTGAAAGTAGCTTAGATTGTGACCATCAGTAGTGTGAGTGGTGAGGGCGGCGAGCTCAAACTCCAAATCTCTTCTCCCTATTCAATACACTGTCTCGGCAATGCAGTGACTTCTCACTTCAAAACTCAAAAACACACATCCCCCTCTCAACAATATAGCCATTGATCAGGTGAAGAATGTAATTATTGCCCATGCTAAACGGACTGCGAAAAAGGTTTCAGCATTACTTCGCTGAAATTGATTGTGACTAAATACGATTGGATTTCGTAATCCATTTCTGGCTTGATCCCTAGCACAAGCGGGTTGTCCACGGAAGAAGAAGAGCAGCTCGTCGACCTTTGCAAGTGACCAATCCTGAAATGGTCTTTCAAACAACACCAGTGCCAACATTCTGGATTAGCGTCAACGGTGCTTTCTGAGAAAGCAATGAAAGTTCTGCTGCCATTTTCAACTTCATATATGTGTGAGCAAGGATTTTCAGCATTGGCAGCACTGAAGTCTCAATACAGAAATCGTGTGGACGCAGAGGCTGAGCTGCGAATAGCAGTGGGTACGAAAATCGCACACAGGTTCGCTTCTCTATGCAACAGCAAGCAGGCTCAACCTTCTCATTAATCAAAGTGAGTGTCCAATAAAATAATATTATTAGCACCGGAACGAATTTTGCTTAGTAAAATTTCAAACAGTTATATTCTTGCAGATACGAACTTTGTTCTTCCGTTGTTTGATTTCCTCGACGCGGCGTTCGAGGTTAGCTAAGGCTCCCCCCGCTCTTCCACCGACCTAGCTGGCTAAGGGGGGTCGCGGACGTACCGGTGTTCGTCAGGGGGGTCGCCACAAGTAAAAGGTTGAGAACCGCTGCAGTATTGGGTAACACTGAGTTAACTATGTTAGTCCGGCCCTCTAGAACCATCCCAGTTTCTCATGCGGCCCCTTGGGAAATTAATGCCCACCCCTGGTATAAGTCCAAAATTGAAATAAGATCTATCATAACTATGGTGTACTTAATATCTCAGTAAAATACAAGATCCAGCCATTGTAGCATTGGGTAGAATCACCGACGTGTACAAGTTTGTGAGTAGACAACACAAAGCATAGCAAAGGGAGATAAGTAAAGTACTTAAAAGTATAATTAGTAGGAGAAAAACACACAGAAAATGATGTTTCTAAAACACTCTAATTTGCAGCCACTTTGTAAAGTAGACAGTCTGGATAGTCTCACATTTGCCTCTGCTTTCTTCAAAACAATCAAGTTTGAAAGACATAAGCTATGCACACAATGCAATAAATAAAATCCAGGCTTACACATTCATTTAATGAGAGGGTTTATAGCTTATACATGAAATCATGCACAGCAGTTACTGAGTATTGTATAATCACAAATTCAAGATAATTAGCACGGTGTATAACATAACTTAAAAGTGAAAAAAAGATAACAATACTGTTTATCTGTCTAAAGATAGTACTACAAATAAAAAAGTAGCACATTAACAGAGCAAATAGGCAATGGCCGTAAAAATGTTGATATTCTTGTAAAAACAAATTTTGTTTGCAATGTCTTTCAATTTAATTTGAAAATAGAAAGGCATAGTGAGTGTCAAGAGAGACTAGTTGGACTGATGCCTTCTATGATTCTCGGACTTGAGAGCCCAGCACCGCTTCTCTCCTCCTTCCCACAAACCCCCATCGCCAGGTGTCAGACGGTATCTCTCACCTCATCCCTTGCTCCGGTCAGCAGCAAGTATAACTTCAGCTCGGGTTTCTCAACATGAGCTCTGATGTAACGTTGCCGATAATGACCGAGAGGATACCTTCTGTCACTAGTGATTTCGTGGTGTGTGCTTCAATCATGTGACTCTTAGTTTGGGTGGTTGGGGGTATGCTGCTGTTCACGCTGTTGTTGGTAAAGATGATGTATGCTGCGGTATCGTTACTCTTAAGCTAGCTAAATGAATGTAGATGGTACAGCACGGTAAACCAGGGAAAATATAACCAAAAATGTAAAATAGAAAAGCAAATACAATTTAAAGCAGAGCGAAGCATTTCTCCATGAATAGCGAGTCACAGCTTTTTTTTTTTTTTTTAACAATGATTCTGTTTGTTTTTGGAGCTTATTAAATGATTGACATGCTCGCTAACTTTTTTTTCCAGTCAGCAAAGCAACATTTAAAAGAAAGTTGCTTGAGGCAAGATTTACACAGAAAACTCTTCTTGAGTAGAGAAAGTATCTTGGAACATTTTTACGAGACGATAGTCTTGACGTCAGCAAGAATGGTGGTGGCGCAAGCTGGACACGTGGACATCGTTGACCCGCAAGTCGCGCACAGCAGGAAGTGACCGCAGGGCAGCAGGGTCAACTCCACTGGCCGCTCCTTGCACACGCGCATATTTGCCGCGCTTCCAGCCGCGTCGTTTTCGCGTCGCGGCCGCATCCATTCTCTTCCTCAGCAACAGTGCCTCCGCCTTGCGGTCGCCGTGGTCAGTGAAATCCCTATTCTTGGTGTTCTGGCCCACCGGGTTCGTGCCCGGTCTTAACTCCGTCTCACTTATCTCCTCGCCGTCGACGCAAATGTCTGCGTTACCGCATTTACTTGCAACAGTCGACGATGAGGACGATGACACGGTGCTTGCGCTGTCCTCTGACACCACATCAGCCTGGGGATCTTTTCTTGCCGCAGAGGTTGATCCAGGATCAGAGAAAGTGTCTCCTGAATCCCTTTTTGTTCCAGCATCGACAAAAGCAAAGCCTACAGTTTCGCTGTCTTCCTCTCCTAAAACCTCCAGCTCCTCCAGGATCGCCTTAGCACGAAGATTCTGAGCTGCCCAAGCGTTGACACCAGAAGTGATGAAGCATTCGGCTGCTGCTGCTGCTGGTGGAGCTGGTGGTCTGGAGTCGTGGTGGGTGGGTTGGGCCAGACTCTTAAGAACTTTAGCCACCGCGTTCAGTACGCGAGATTCTTGAAGAGTGGACTCCAGCTGTAGGACGGCCTGCACGGCTGGAAGGTTCAGGACGAACGAACGGTCGAGGGTTTCCATCAGGAGGCAAGCAGCGAGGGTTTGGGTCTCTGCCTAGATGCTGAGATAATTGCTGTGAAGAAAACAAATGCGATAGACAAAATGTGTAAAGCGTATACTCACACTCCTAAGGAACATGCTCTTAGCGCTTAGGAACAAGAACAAGAACGAAACATAGACATCATACTAGGGACAGAAAAACAAACAAATAGCATATGAACTATAAAAGAAACAAAATCAGCACTAAACGAAGAATAAAATCAAGTACAGAAAACAAAAAGAGGAATTAAATAACAAGATCAAGAGCTGAGAGTAATATGATATTGCAAAGGGATAGATACACATGGTACAGGGTTTTTACACTACAAACGAGACGGCAGACGCTTACACACGAGCGAGAGAGTGGATTTGACGCAAGTGACATTCCAAGGTGATGTTAAAAGACTATACATCACTGTCACACCAACAGCCCAAACGAAAGAAAAGTGCAGCTGAGGAATTCGGAGCATTACCTGAATTGTACCACAGTGCGCCAAGTCATGCATGCTCCGTCTTTGTACGTCTCCAGGGCACATGCTCCTTGATATAATGAAAAATACATTTGGACCTAATGACAGATTTGTGTTGCTTCAATAGAAGACACATCTTGTTATAATGGAAGACACTATCACAGGTGAATATCGGCCAACGAGGGTGCAGCTGGACCTAGCATACTGGTGAAATACTGTGACCAACATGGAACAAACCTTCAATTAACTATCAAGCTTACAGGCGGCATTAAATCACGCACGAATGAGATCTTCACTACTTCGCATTTGCAGTAAACTGTAATTTCTTTAAAAGTTCAATTTGTTAAGAAATTTTTTAAATAACCTGAATATATGTAAGTAAAGTGGCCGAAGAAATAAGCTATCCTTACCACAGCCAAAAGAACAGCGTAAATCCATTACGTATGTTACTATTTTTAGACCTATGACCTCAAGCTCACGTGACTCTTATTTCGTTTTCTCTTTTGTGAGAGGCTTTAGCACTGGGCTTGGCGATGTGTGTATAAGCAGCCAGCATGACAAACACTGCATGCGGTCCCAACATGCTTTATTAACAACAGATGTGTGTTCTGGAGTTTTCTGTGCACCGCAAGTTTGCGTATCGTTAATGGGAGACAAACAGAATGTTTTCTGATAGTCTTTTACAAGCGAAACTGGATAGTGGTTTAGTGCTTAACGATAATTGCCATGTTATTACTAAAAACCTTCTATACATGCCACTCGAACAAATGTCGATTGTTATTTTTAAATGTATTTTTATTCGCAATTTAACTTTGTTGCTATAAGATTAATAGGAGGTCTCATATAGAGAAATAATAAACTGGTAGATATCCGATACTGAGGAATAATCAGTCTCCAGATGTTGCAGGTACAGAAACGGAAAATCAAGAGATGACTCGTAAGGAGACTAGGAAACCAGTCTCATACAAATGTCTTGCAGAGACATGAAAACCCTGACGTATGAAAGAAGAAGGGGATAGTTTATTACTTTCAATCTAATATTCAATTATTTTATTTTAAATAAGCATTTATGTAATATCAATGAATATGCCACGACACTGCTTGTATAATAGTATTTTTCTTATTTTATCGTTCTTTTAAATATTTACATTTAGAAAGTCGATAAATATGGCATGACACTAGTTTAAAGTATTTTGCCTTATTTTCGGTGTTCTTTTAAATATTTACACTTCTATCATGCAATATTCTTTGCCACGACAGCTAAGTAATGCCCGTTAATAGGACATTATGTTTATGTAATGCCAGTGAATAGACGTGACTCAGATCCGTAAAGACAAGCTGTCAGAGGAGATGACCGAAAGGTAAGAAGTTCATGACTGCTGTAATGTCAGAACTACTCCCACCATCTCTCTTTCCAACGGGCGACGTTGAAGAACCGGAAGAATGACACATGACTGAATGACCGATCGTTAGTTTTTCCCTTAGAGTGAATCACTGACACCGATTCTTAATCCCACACCAGCGGACTAATACATCAACTTCCCTTCTGAAACTGTGCTACGCACGTTTTGCTTCTCAATGTCGTCTGACAAACCGAAAAATACACAAATATCTGAGGTCACCGTGGTTGGAGCCAGCGCAAAGTTATTTTCAGATTACAACGAACAGACTAAAAGAAATTTCGTCAGGATTGCTAGAGCGTGTTACAGGATGAAGAAAATCGTAACTTTGAAATGCCTGAGTTTGGCTTAACTCACTTAAAACACACAAAAATAGCAAATGTTTGGAAGAAATGTTTAAACTGCGAAGTGAAAAGTAATGAATTCTTCGATTGGTATCTTAAATAGCGGAGATCTTTCTCTCTCTCACACACACAGATATTTCACTAAATATAAAAACACGTGTGTCAGATGATAGACGAGAAATTTATTTTTCTTGTCTTTCGTGTGTGTGTGTGTATGCGCGCAAGTACATGTGTTTGTGTGTGTGTGTGAGAGAGAGGGAGAGATATAGTGAGAGAAACTTTTAAAGTCAAATGTGGACTTACCGTGAATTTGAAGTCTGTAACCTCGGTGACTGAAAAATCATAAAAGACAGGTGAGGTATTTTCGTTTCGTTTCTCGTTGTCTGTCGGTGTCCTAGACATCTTCTTCACGAAAAACGAGACAAAATAGTCTCATGGACAGCTTTCAAGTTGCCTACACCATTTCCAGCGCAGTAGTAGTGACCGTCATTATATAGATGCTTCAAAAGGTGCTGACACTATGACTCACGTGACCATTGCGAAATCTCTTTTCTTAGCTTTTGAGATTTTCCCGATTTTACTCTTAATGAACTCATTCGTGGCTTAACAAAGTTATTTTGGTGAAAAGTTTGGATAAATGTGACTCAAAACTTTGATGGCGGTGAAAAAACTTTGTGAAAATTGCCTTAATTACGGTTGCAATTCACGAGAACACAACAGCAGTGAAAGAGATTTGACTCACAATGTCTATAAATATCGAAATATCAAATGGCATTGACCCGTGGTTCCTTTCTGCCATCATATCTAGATACCCGCGAGACCTACCCGGTATCCAATAGCAGACGAACTCGTGACTGAACCTGTGTGACTCGGTCATTACTAACATTTCAAAAAAAGTATTTTGACAGTTGAGAAATAAAAGACTAAAACGATATTTTTTTAATGTTTCCTGGTGTAAGAGAGACAACCAATAGTTGTCTTATCAGACGAATGCACATTTCTCTCCCCTGTTAGTGAAGAAACCATCAGCTATGCTGTGAACATTGAATTGCCTCGAGAAAGTTTTGTTGAGTGCTTAAATTTTTTCTAATGCTGAGAAATTTCTGAAGTAAAACCATTTACTAGAGCTAAGAAGCTGTTAGAAGCAAAACATAACAGAAATAACATAACAGAAAATGTTGAGTTTTACACTTAGGTTAAACAGACCATAGTGTCACCATGAGTTCAATATCCACACATAAAAATACCAGTATAATGGAGGCTTGCTTTTTTTGGTAGGAAAGAGCTTCGACCCTGGGTTGATTTTTTTCCCCTGTCTAAGGGTAGGGATAATAAAGGGGAGGAAATGAGTACACCCGGAGAAGCTCCCGACTGTCAACCCTTTGGATAGGAATCACGTTCAGAAACATACTATGTTTTAATGTATCGTAATGGGTTTACAAAACCATCCATCTTTTTCTCATTCACCGAAAGGTCACGTGTCTAAAATTATCTTGTATATAGGTTTTATGACAAGCTAATTACGTGTGGACTAACTTTTCCTAAGAGTATGTACCAGCAGTGGTGTAACGAATGATGTGGATCGGGAATGTGGCAAAATGATAGTCGCCCCCATACATCCTAGACCACAATTCCATTTTGTACCCTCTCAGTATTTCATTTATCTGTTCATTGCATCTAGCGTTGTATGAAATCTCCACACCAGTTAGTGCTAACACCGTTTCATTGTGAGCTGTAAAGGAAGCAGTGCTAAAATATTCTAGGGCACAAAAATGACCGACATAGCACAGCACTTGTTTCGTTGAGCAGAATCCATGCCGCCTTAATCTCTGTCTACTAAAAGCAAAACAGGGTAAACACAATTCAAGTGCTTCAATATGTCACGTCCAATTCAAGTCTGGAGATACAAAAGATACAGAACATTTTAAACAGCGTACTCTACCCCCTCCTCCCCACACACTCACGCGCAAAAACCCATGGTACACCTTCACATATTCAAAATTCACAATCATCCCCACCTTGCTCCTAGGAAAAATTGAGGTTATGTATGGTGCAAAAGTACAGCCTATGTGCAGGAGCAAAGGTACAATAATTTATTCATGAGCGTGAAGATATTTGCTCATTTCATTCTCGCCGGTTGAACAGAAAAAAAAAAAAATCGTATAATCAGTAGTAAGGTCAACGGTAACACTACTAATCGCCCTTCGTTAGTGCGAGTTCTAACGATTGAGGGGCTCATAAACCATAAACAACTTACAAGTTTGGCAGTTCGAGATCCATAACAAAACATTTTCATCAGGTTTAGATGGTTCCCCACAATTTTCTTCGGATGCAATAGGGTGGCGTTACTAGTTTTAATTTCAGACTCTTCGTCCATTAAATGTTTACAGCAATAATTTATTGCAAAATACTTTTTACCTGCTGATCAATGAAGTTCTTTTATCTTCTGTCACAGCATGGACGATTTTACCGCGATGTTGAACACCAAGGGGGATAAGCGTCAAGTGAAAAGTGATTAGCCAGTCACGGTTGTTTCTCTTTGATCAGCATGTCGATGACCTACTAACCATTACTACTTGTACCCAAAGTTTGAGTACTTCATAATGACTTTTTAAAATAGAAATACTTACCCTCGTATATTCTTTACCAATTTAGGATGATTAAAAGAAAAAAATCTTAGAATTAAGAAAAATGTACAGAATTACAATATCTTTCTTTTGCGTACCAGAGATCATGCCAGTTAGACTTTCTCTGATTATGAATATTGGTTGTTTAATTTTCCAGTTACTCTTCAGTGTGGCTACCTGAGGCTACAGCTCTATCAGTGTAGTGGGCAGACCTGCAGAACATGCTGAGGGGTCCGTGGACCCGTCTCGCATGCGCTTACACTGTGTGACAGTCCAAGGCAGTACATGTTTGTTAGTGTCCTCGGTTTTGCACCAAAACCTGCACATTTCTCCGTTACTTCCACCAAGCACCTTATGTTGCCATTTGTATTATCCTGGCTCGACTATTGCATTTGCATTCGTTGATCTCCCTCACCGCTTGCTCAACAAGCTCCAGAGAACTCAAAATAGTGTGGTTCGCGTTGTATTCCGCAAGCAGACGGCTTTTCTGGCTTGGGTTCATCCTGGGACACATCAGGCCTGGCCGTGGGATTCATCAGAGAAGACTTTTGCCAAGTGATGCTGTGTCAGCATCACACCCTCACTGCGTTAATTCTGTCAGCTGAGACAGAGTGCAAGGCTATGGCGGTGGAGCAAGCAGAGCTGAGTTTTGGCTGTAGGCCAGTTTGCCTGACCATCCCACAGAGATGAAGCATCATTAGCCATCCAGCTCAATGCCTACAAAGACTACTGAATTTCGCATAACTTCCTCTAAACTCTAACACAGTAATCACACAGACAATTGTTAATAATGTTTTAAAGTTTTATTTAGCTTACCAAGATCTTTTAAAAGTAAATATTAAAAAAATCAAATTCAGTCAGCTTTCAGTCACAAAAATATATGATACAGCTTTGCAACAGAACTGGAGATGGGCATGACAGGAATCAATGAGAAGAAATATTAGTCGTGCATCTGTCTTACACTGTCAACTTCATATCCACACCTATGGGTAGTGAAGAAAATGACACTGGCTGGCAAAGGAAATAATAACAGCTGACAGAGCAGCCGCCTGTCACAGCAAAACTAGAATCTCGACAGTAGTAGAACCAAACAGATATCTCATATAGTTTTGTGATGTCTTTAGCTGATACATAGACCTTTAATAAAAGTAGTAAATGTCTATTTCTGTTCTTTTTTTTAATAACAGTTGTCTGACTTTGCAATCAATAAAAGAACTATTATCTCATCGCTGAGTAACAGGACTAACATGACCACAATTTACATCTGACCATGTCTGGTTGCAGAGTTTTAGTCTCACGAGCAATAATAATAATCCAAGTGATTTTTCACAAAGCTGACTAAATTAAAAAATGCAGTCTTATGAACTAGTACCAGATCGCTAGAAATGGCAAAGGTACAGGAACTGCACTTTATTGCTAGCAGACCAAAGCAACTGTATTCTTATTATATTTCAAAATGTTTCTTGATATTATTGTTGATACTTATTGTAAAACCTCAATGAAAACAGAACATTTACTGGGCTATATTCAAAGAGGGAGTTTCCCGACTAGGCTGAATATTTCCACTAGCGTTATTGTCATGCTATGCAGATCATGTATTCTCTTTCCATTACCTATAATTTGACAGAATTAGTAATGCGACTGTTAAGGATACAGAAAAATAACATCATCTAAGCAAACTGTTTGTACATAAAATATATCAAGCAGCATGACGAAATTGAAGAGCAAAGCCATTTCAGTTAAATTCTTCTGTGATTTTATAATCGGCGAACAAGGGAGTGGTGATATTTGATAAAATCATATGCCCCTGGCTTCTATGTTTTCCAGAAGAATACCCCCATTTGAATGCCATTTTTGTATGCTTCCCGTGTAAAGGCGTCTCCGCAAGGAAGCAAACATAAGCACCAAATGGTGAACTTCTCTCAAGTAGCATTGGCTGCTCTCACCAAAAATGATGCGATTAAAGTTGCCAGACTGGCTGAATGAGTCAAGCAGCAAGCTCTTTCGAAACAAAGGCTTATTTGCAGTGCTAATGCAAGTATAAGTAACTGAGTACATTTTAAAGTATCGCAATAAACCAAACATAATTTTCTCATATATTTTAAGTAAAACGGTCAAATGATGCAAATCCTATGCTCTGATCAACCCAGCCAGACAGCAATAGATTTGTAAAACTGCTGCACAAATGGCAGAAAAGTCCTGCGGACAACAGCATGTCCATCGCCAGGTAATTATGTTGAAAATAACTATTTCCTAAACATGTTTCATAAGTGACAAACAATTTTAAACAACAACAAAAAATTGAGTGACAATTTATAAAACCCACCAAACATTAACATCAACAAAAACACACAATCCAAACTGAACAAACAAATCAAGGGGAAAAAAACATTAACGTAACACTGTTTTTCAGCTTGATATGCTAGTTAAGCTTGCACAGAAAGTAAAAAAAATTCACAGCAAACACTATAACTTATAATATTGGTATCTCTTTTCGTGTCATAATGTAAAGAGACCAAAACCAAAAGAAGATGTATCCTCTCCAGATTTATACATCAAGAAATAATAATGAGCTTAACTTTTCATTTGAATTAGTGTGTCACCCACTGAGTAAGCCTTCTGCCTTGCAATGTACTAACCAACCTACTGAAAGTTATGCAACTTGCAAGCATTACGGAACCAACTGTAAGTGATATATTCATTGCAACACAAACAAACTTAAGGGCTTGTGATACCTGGATGCTTTCTTTAAAACATAAATAACAAAGGTACATCTCTGCACAAGTTAAAATATATTTTACAGAAAGCTCTCAGGATCCACAGAACCTATGCAATTATTTAATGCAATGAGTGTGTTGGAGAAGTCAGTGTGGAAACTGTGTTTCTTTTCTTCTGTTAATCAACTTCATGTTGTGTTTAAACAGATATTGGAAAGCTTGCACTAAATGAGAAGTAAATATGGGCAGATAATCAGGCAATTAAAGTTCAGGCTAAGTAGGTCTTGACATCAGCAAGGATGGTCTTCTTGCAAATTGGGCACGCAGAAAATGTCTGGCCACAATCATAGCAGTGTGAGTAGTGGCCACAGGGCAAAAATGTGACAGAGACTGGCCGCATCTGACATTTTCTGCATGTGTTCTTCTCTTTCAGGTATTTATTTTCATTTTTCAAGGCCCTGTATTTCAGCTTGAGGTCCCCAACAGTCTTCTTGTCTGTATTTCCAACACTGTACTTCTTTAGCTTTTGTTCGTCTAGCTGTCTTACAGACGAGGACGGTGCAGATTGAATTTCTCCGTCAGTCTCTAAATCACTCTCACCTCTACAACCGTCACCTGAAAACTCTGCTTCTAATGAATGGTACTCAGAATCAGATTCTCCATCACTCCCATAGTTTTTTGAAACAGAAAGGAAAGTTGGTGTTTGCTTTGGTAAATTCTGCAACGGAAATTGTTTCTGCTCAAGAATTTCCAAAATTTCTGATGCAGTAACAGGGTGATTTGCAGCTTTTGATCTTGCTACCTTGTATGCTTCAAACAAGATAGCCTCTGGATAATCGCCAAAATTACGAACTGCTTCCACCCATGGTTGATTCAACCAGTTTTTGTCACTGTTCCCTGGAGTCTGAAAAAGATGAGATGTATACTGCATGATATGCATACTAGGTTTACTCCTGCATGTTGCTGTATCACTGTGTTATTTTAAATGACAAGAAGAAGTAATGATTTGCAACTTTCCTATAGCAAAACTCTTCAACTGGTACACACAGCTTGGTGATTTTGCATGCACAATCAAAATCTATCAAACTGTATCCCCAGGAATAAGGTACTCTCGAAAGAGGTCTCGTTTCATTAAGAACTTCAAGACAGATGGTTTTTTGAGGGTGGTGGTGGTGGATGGGCAGTGGGAGTTTTTCCGTCACAGGCTCCGGAGAACAAGGAACTGACTTGTGATATTCTGCTCAGAATTTCAGCGTGGTAACCTGTGGTATCTTCATAAAAAAATACACTCTACCAAACAGCAAAACTATGCGCCGTATGTTTCAACAAAGTGCGATTTTTAATTTTTTTTTTTATAATTTATGGCGCTGATGTAGGCACAGGTACCATGCACTGACTGAATCGCTATCGATTTAACCAAAAGCCCTGCAGAGATTCAGAAATGAAACAAAAATGTTACGAAAGTGTTGTTCTTTCAAATACTACAGGCTGTATGATATTCGTAAGATAACCGTTTGAGTCTGATAAAGAAGTATCTTGTTAACATATTCTCGCTTTCTGTAATTCAAAATGGCGTTGGTCGACTTCTGCTAACCGTTTCTGATAAAGTTACAGTAGAACAGCTTTACGCTATTATTTACACAGAATACCTCAAATAGTCAAGAAAAAGGTTTACATAAACTTACGATAGTCTGAAAGCCTGAACTCATCCTAGACTGTACAGGTGCCTTGGTACGACTGATAGACAGGACGATTGCACTTTGGGTAGCGGAGGAATACTGTATCCTATCAATAGAAATCGGGAATTCCACTTCTTACTAATTACAGGACAAGTGGCAAACAGGAAAGACGATAGTCAGCTGCTGCTCAGCCACGCAAAAGAATTTTTTAGTGCGACTTTTTTGTTGAATGCTTTGTTGTTCGCTTCCGAGAAAATCTATTTGTTTACACACGTTTGTTTAGATATCTTGATGCACTTCGGGGACTATAAGGAGTCGTCATCTTTTGACCTCATGCATTTGCAGTTCTTGTTACTTGATTCCTCTTTGCGTTTTCTTTATTTTAATCATCGTTAGTACTGTTGTTTATTCTTTTATAATTCATGTGTTATTTTGTTTGTTTTCCTGTCCCTGGTATGCTGTACATGCTTCGTTCTGCAATTGACTGCCAGTTTAATCTCAAAAGCTGACCTCTAATTGTAATAAAAATATGCAAACAACAACAACAGCAAAAACCAACAACAAAATGAAGGCTATGTCACGAAAAAAAGCAAACAAGCAGAAAAAACTTACAGTGTCCTCTCGAAAACTGAGAGTTAAACCGAGAAGTTGAAAATACCGGTGGCATGCAAGAGCTGACCAGAAAAGAAAGGAAAAGACTTTGGTTAGACCAGGGACGTATATAGGTTCATGCTGATACCGTTCTAAGCAAATAAAACTTTGTACAGTGATAGCAGTAAATGTATCCTGAGAGTAAGTAGCAAAGTAAAACATCGCTCCTGGTCCAGAATAAGATCAAATGAGTATTTTTATATGCTTTTGTTATAATTAGCCTGCCATTTCATAAATTTAGTAGCGAGTTGCTTCCCATATACTAACACTACTGAAAATCTAGAGTTGTTTCCCTTTTACACTTCTCGCTATCGCACGGCAAAATATCCTTGCAAAAAGTAATTCTCACATAAAAGTATAAAGAATAATGTAAATAAAACTACGAAAAACTATAAAGAATAACAGCCGTAGTTAGGAAATAATTTGCTGTTAAAGATATGCAGAAATTTAAAAGTAGAAATTATTTAAATGTTATGTTGTGTTACTAAACCTGAATATTATGTAAAGCTAAATGCAAGTGTTTCCGTGTTTCACTTGTTTTTTTCAACGAGCGTCCGTGCATAAATGGACACCTATCGTGCACACTACAGTGTTACAATGAAACACTTGTAAGACGGGGACAGAGGCGTCTTTGAATAACAACTCTCCAGGCGGTTAATGCGTTTAAAGAGATTTACTCTGAACGCGGAATTTCGATTGCCACATTCTACTATCACATGACAAAGGGCGGTGTCAACAACTACTGCTTCCATCACATCGAACCGGCGCTGCACCGAGCCATAAAAGCAGGCCAAATAAAACGGCCCCCCTTTAGCAAGCTTGCTACCTTCATTTTGCTGACCGTCAACGACGACCATGTCAGCAGCTCCAGGCAGATCATCAGGCAGCTCTTCAAGCAGATCATCAGGCAGCTCTTCAAGCAGATCATCAGGGGACGGACAGAGCGTCTTTGGATAACAAACTCTCCAGGTGGTTAATGCGTTCAAGGAGATTTTACTCTGAACGATGAATTTCGATTGCCACATTCTACTATCACATGACAAAGGGCGGTGTCAACAACTACTGCTTCCATCACATCGAATCGGCGCTGCACCGAGCCATAAAAGCAGGCCAAATAAAACGGCCCCCCCTTTAGCAAGCTTGCTACCTTCATTTTGCTGACCGTCAACGACGACCATGTCAAACCAGGCAGCTCTTCAGGACGGGAAGAGGAATAATCAACGTCTGAATCTCATTCATGTAATGAACGCCATGGAAATGCTTCACAACGAAGTCGCGTTCTCTGTCAACGCCATTCATCATCTCTTGCGCCTAGAGGTAGGCACCTACAGCATCCACCAGATCAGTTCGGCGCTACAACGAGGCATTGATAAGGGGCGGATAAGAGAAACACCGGACGGCCGCGTCAGTGATCTGTATCACCACATCAGACAACAGGATTCTTCTAATGAGACAGAATGCAGTCCAACTGAAACACCAGAGACTGAAAACCCGGATGCGACTATTTTTTTCCCAGACTTCCTGCACTGACTTTTCTACGCATGCGCGAACTCGTTGTTACGATGACAATCCTTGACCTCGTCCCTGCGAAAGTGGAAAGCGCGCGCGAAGAAATTAACACAAACGTGTACCATGGCAGTCTCTGTTTGCAAAAATAAATCCTGCCTTTCTCTTGTACTGGGTGAAAGAGTGATTGAAGAAAGAGTATTGGTTACACTAAAGGTAAGTGTTTACTCTTCTTGATGATTTTTAACTATTTGCACTTTTAAACTTTTTTTAAACAGTTGGGATAGTGCTGGTGTCTTCTTTTCGCTTGTCAAAACTGTGCATTTTGTAACAAAAGTAAATTATTAATTAATGGTAGATGTAGAGTGCTCGTCGCTGCTGATCAGTGAATTAGAAATGAAGCATATGTGTGTCCATTGACATAGATTGAATACATTTTGAAAGTATAATGCAACGGAAATTTTCTCAGGAGATCCTGCCACAAGCACATGACTACATCATCTGTAGCTGTAAAGGAAATGAGACAGAGGGCTAAGTTCAAGTTTTTATATTAAGCCACTTTATTGCGATACAAACATGCAATTAAAAAAAAACTGCCATCTACCTTGTAGTTTTGTTACTAGGACAACAGCGTTCCGCGGCAACGCTTACGCCAGTGTTGCCATGGATCTTTTGTATAAAGGCCCCCCTTTAGCAAGCTTGCTACCTTTTTGCTACTCCGTTTGAAGATAAATCAGTTGAGTTGGACGTTGGCACTGACTCCGATGATGAATTCCAGCCAGTAGTTAGCAGAAATCGAGGTAGAAAGCTTCTACCTAGGTCCTTTAATACTGAGCGACAAGGGAATGTACCTGAACTACGGTTCCCTATAGTTATTTCTACTGTACAGAGGGAAAACGGTACACGGACTTTTCGCCGACGGACGTTTCGCCGCCGGACGTTTCGGAGCCGGACGTTTTGCCGACCGGACGTTTCGCCGCCGGACGTTTCGGAGTCGGACGTTTTGCCCACCGGCGTTTCGCCGCCGGACGTTTCGGCGCGGGGCACTTCATTTCGGCATTTCACGCGGGACCTTTAGCCGAAGTCAAGTGTGTGACGCCCCTTAGCTCACACATTTCTCTCGCCATTGTATCAATGTATCAGTGAACTCTCTCTCACTATCCCTCCTCATGTGAACCGTTAGCTCACACATTTCTCTCGCCATTGTATCAATGTTTTTTCTCAAGCTGTTGCGCATAATCTGTGACAATCAAAGTGAACTGTCTGTGAATCTGTGTGTAAAATGTGTTGAAATAAAGAATTATTGCGTAATCTAGTAGTTACTTTCATTCTTTGAGAAGTAAGTAAGCTCTCTCTCTCTGACTCATAATGCGGCGAAACGTCCGGCGCGAAACGCCGGTCGGCAAAATTGTCCGACTCCGAACGTCCAGCGGCGAAACGTCCAGTCGACAAAACGTCCGGCTCCGAAACGTCCGGCGGTGAAACGTCCGTCGGCAAAAAGTCCGCACACGGGGAAAACAGGCAGTCGTATTGGCTGTCCCTGTAAAGTTAACGAGGGAAGTTAAAGCTAAAATTGGTGAGGTTTGTGAAATACGACCACATGCTCAAACCAACAAACTCATTGGTTGCTCCAGTAAGCTCCACAGGAGGAAGCGACAAACATTAAACACTTCTTTGGGCTTCCCGGTATTATGTTACCAGCCTGGGCACAACTTGCCGGGTAAAATAGACAGAAAGAGAGGTTGGGGGTGGTTAGAACATTCCAATTGAGGAAGAGTCTAGAGACTAAATCAACTGCTGGGCCCAAATGTAATGAGCGCTGAAAAGGATTTTTACTTTTCAGCACTAAAGTATGCAAAATCAACCAAGTAAAGCAATCCTTCTTGAGTTTCTTGACAGTGAGACACCAAACACCATAGGATAGGCTTTCAATCCTATCATGTAGATCAATTCATTTCTAAGGAACGCCAATGTTACAATTGTAACGGGTTTGGCAATCGCGATAATAAATGCAAACTTAAGCTTTTCTGTTTGTGGCCGATCCCCGCCGCGTTTAAGAGCATGATACAAGATCGTGCACACTACAGGAGCATAAAGATTTCACATGCATCAATTGTGGCACCACCGGCCATAGCGCTCGGTATGGAGGCTGCCCTTTTGCAGGGTTTACGTTAAGCAAGCTAGCCAAATCAGTGCTACTGGTCAAATTTCCTAGGGGATGCTTTTTTTTTGCTGTTTTCGTCCAAAGTTTGATTACTGGCGGAAGCATGCCACAGCGTCCTCTAAGAGAACATCTCGAAAGTTCCGCTTTCTTCTCCTCTACCGGCCCTCTCTCTTCCTCTCCCCCGGCCCCCCAGATTGTTACCCCCCTACAGAACTGTTCTCGCCCCTCAGCCTCTCGTTGAAGCTGAAACAGGGCTATTTGCATGAACACCACTAGCCTGCCTACTGATATGGCAGAACCCTTCCTCGCGACAACCTCCCTCATCATGCTGCGAATTCGACAAAATACATAGAGACTTTCTGACAATCTCTCTCAGTCGTCATGTCTCTAATGAGAAAAGTCAATGATTATAGCAGCAAGCTCATGGATAGTACTAACCTTAACGAAAAGAAAAGGGAATCCCAGTTTTGTTCACTATTGCTACGAACCCTGTCAGGGTTAATGGATTTTACTTGCATGCTTAACACACAGGTAAAGTTATGCAGTGGAACTGCCGGAACTCTCTAGCAATAAATGTGAACTATTCACTTCCTTACGTGCTCTCTTCCAGATGTAATAGCTCTCCAGGAAGTAAATTTCACCCGTGGGCCCGTTTCCATTCCAGGCTACCATTTCCCACCTCTATTAATCCCGACCTCATCCGCTTAAGGGAGGGGGCGTAGCTATCTATGTCAAAGTTGATTAACAGTTACTGAGGTGTTCCACAGTCTTCACCCTGATATAGAGGTAATCATAGCAGAAATTACTTTGTCTTCTGGTAAAAATTTAACTACCAACGTATACATCTCTAGCTTGAATAATACAACACTTTATCTACAGATGACCTGGCCAAAGTCTTCCTATCAGCTAATCTAATACTAGGGACTTTTAACGCTAAAAAACCCCACTATGGATCAGGAGAAATCAACAGCGGAATAAAGGAGGCAAAAATGTAGAAGAAGCACTAGAGATTCTAATATGTGTTTGTTAAATGATGGGCGACCCACTCATGTCTTTTGTCAGGGCGACACAGACTCCACATCAGCCATTGGATATATCGATCTGTACCGGAGATGGCGAATATTTTTGAAGTGGGAAGTTATGAGAGTAGATACAACCTTGGGAGTGACCACTTTCCGATTTTGATCTCAATGCCAATTATCAAATACATCAACCTAACCTTCCAACCTTCAAGAATTAATACCAAAAAAACTAATTGGAGTTTGTTCCAGTCACTTCAGTAGTGAATGATATATGGCTCCCTGACGATGACATCAATCGCGAGACAGACAAATTGACAAACTGCATTGTAATAGCTCCACATCAGCGACACGGTGTTAGTAGGACTATTAAATATGCTGGTCTAGCCTGGTGGACTAAAGAATGTGAAACGTAATTAATAACAGAAAACATAAATTAAGGATATGGAAAAAACATAAAACCATAGAGAACAGAATTGGCTTACAGGAAAGCCAAGTCATTAGCCAAGAAGACTATCTTCCAAGCCAAACAAGACGACTGGCACAGGTTTACAGAATCTTTAAATCTCAACTCCAACATTTAACGACAGCTGGAAAAGATTAAACGACTTAATCAGGGCCTAGAGATTACCATGCCAAACCCTGTTGAAAGATGGTTTGAAGTACGAAAACTAACCAAGATAAAGCTGACATCTTAGTGGATCAATTCCAAGAAGCTAGTTCTGATTCTAATCTAGACCCCGACTTCAAATACATAGGATGCAGACAGAACGCGACTTTCAAACCTCCCCTAAACCAAGATGACCCTTGTCACCTAACAGCGATAATAAACTTATGGTAGAACTTGAGCAGGCCCTAGCCAACAGGAAAGGCTTGGTTCGGCTCAGGCCGGACCTAATAACATATGAAATTGCTTCAGAGTGTCCTTCTAAAACTAAACTTCATATCCTAGAACTCTTTAATGAAATTCTAGATAAAAAGTTCATTCCCAGCTTTATGGAAAACGGCCACGGTGGTCCCAATCCTTAAACCTGGTAAAGAGAAGACATCACCTGCTAATTTACAGGCCTATAGCACTTACCTCCCACTTAGGTAAGACTTTTTGAAACAATTATTAAATCGAGACTTAACTACTTCTGTGAAAAAGAATAGCCATCTCCCCCGGACAGTGGTTTTAGGAATAAGCATAGCACAATGGATCATATAACAGCGCATACAAGCAGGATATACTCAACACCCATACTGAAAAAAGACTGAACCTATGTGGAGTGTTCCTGACATTGAGCGGGCCTATGACATGCTTGGCATTGAGGGCTGATCCAGAAACTCTACCACATGGGCACACCAAATAAAATGTCCATTTAATCAGCTCCTTTCTATCTCACAGGAAAATCTCAGTCAGATGGTCGGTCAGACGTCCAAAGAGTACTACTTGATAACGGAGTGCCTCAGGGTGAGTTTCTCAGTCCATTGCTGTTTAACATTATGCTTGCTGACCTTCCCAAATGTGTCAAGTATGTAAGTGTCAAACAGTTTGCTGATGACACCTCCCTCCTGGGTAAAGTGGAAATACGCAAAACCCGTAACCCGAAAGTCTCTAAATACCTAGGTATTGCTGAGATCCAAGAGACCTCAATGAAGTAGCAAACTGGTTAAAATACAAGGCTTTAGGTTATCTCTTCCTAAGACGCAGGCATAATATTTTAAAAAGCTGAATCAAACGGTCTGATTATCCCAGCTCAATGCTTCACCACACAATCATTGATTATAGCTCCCAGGTACAATTCTTAGGAGTTATATTCTCGGATAAGTCAAAACTTTCCCCTTATGTAGACAACATAACAAAAATCTTGCTACAAATGGCATAACCTCATGAGAGTAGTGAGCGGTAACAACTGGGGCACCCACCCAAAATCTCTGCTTAACTTATATCAAGCTCATGTTCATTGTCCAAAACTACTCTACGCAGCTCCCCTTTTTGTACATTTGAAATCTACCATCTAGCGAAAACTCCAGTCAGTTCAGGCTAGTGGGCACTAAAGTAGTGTTGGGTGTCCCTTCGTATACACCAAACTTGTCCGTATTACAGAACAGGGCAAAAACAATAGAGTTGATTATCAAGGAGAGCGCTGCCACCTACTACTACAAAACGCAATGTCTCCTCCAGACCATCCAGTGCGGCGGGTCCACTCTCAACCACACAGAACAGAACAGGTCGTCCTACCCCTCACCAACTCTACAGCATCTTCATGTGTCCAGCAGTTAGAAAGAACCAAAGGGGAGACAGACGGACAAACATAACGGCTCCCTACCCACTAAGCTGACTTAGCAACTCCTCTCCTGGTTGTTTCCACAACCGATAGACCAAGAAGGATATAGACACTTGGTCTCTCTCAATTTAACAAAGAGGAACAACAACATCTCATCACCTCTGAGTCAGACTCAGACTGGATACCATCTACAGGGATTATGTACAATATAACAAGATGGCTCCCACAACCCAGAGACATTCGGAGACTGGTCTAGGATCTATAGTCCTGTTGTTGTTTCATTAGCCTTTCTCTCAAACTACCAAAAAATCACACCTCCATTTTCACTGCTGAAATGACTGCCAGATACGGACAGCCCTCGAGACTGTCCACCAAAGAAAATAATGGGAACCATCACCAACAATCATTTCTTTAGTACTCTCAGACTCTCTTTCTTGCGCTCCAGGCTATTCAAAATTTTTGTCCTTTATCGTCTGCGGGGGAAGACTAGACATTGTTTTGATATATTGTCCACCATAAACAAAAATCACTGCTGGATATGGTGCAGTCAGTCCTTTGGGTTCCTCTCCATATTGGGTTAAAAGGGAACGAGGGAGCTGACAAATTGGCTATTAAATTAGCTGTTAATCCATCCATTACACGAAACATTAGTACCCTAAACATTCTCTCTTTCAACTGAGGAGAGGAGGGCTTTAATGCCAGCGATACAATCACGGTGGTTTGAGATGTACAAGCTTTCGGGTAAAGGTAATAGGAGATTGCTAGCTGATTGCCCCAGTATACACTGATATATTTTGGTTGCAATCGATTTAGTCAATCAAAGATAGCCAGAATGAGGCTTGGCGGGGAGTATTTCACCACATGTAGATTACAACCTCTACATGCACGTGTGGGTTAGGCTCAGCACTTCCATGTGCTCTTAGAGTGTCATGAACTTAAAGATGATAGAGTTGTCCTAAGTCAGGTCTTAATAATCACGGGCTATCCTTAACCTTTATCACCTGTCTTAACCCACCTAAAGATATATGGCACACGTACTGTCATTGGTGGTGTCAATGGTGGCTCACCACCCGTGTGGTAAATTTCTTTAAACAGTTTAAATAGGTTAGGCTAAGCGTAATGAGGTCACTTTGAGTGAGTGTTTAGTGATATGTTTTATGGGATTAGGCTACCTACCTGGTGATTGTTTGTTGGAACTGGGGCTCAGCCCATTGTTTTGACAGAGTGATTGGATGATTCGTTTGTGTACTAGATAGCCTAAGTAGTAGACATATGGCAACAACTCTGTAATCTGGACGCTGCACCACCTCTGCGACCCTGGCAGACCTCTGGACCGTTCCTATGCAAATTTAACTTTGGTTCATATAACCTGAGCTTGCTGCTACTTGGTCGGCATCTTCTCTCCCCCATTTCCCTATCCCCTTTTTCTTTCTGTTTCTGTCACCCTCCATTTCCCTCACCCTCTTCCATATCTACCCTCTACCTCCTTTCCTTCTCCCACACAGTGCGAAATCGCCCTCGGTGGAAGCACTTTTCCCACCTAAACAACCGAAGGTCGTCCTAGTTACCGGATTGCTAATGACCTGATTGGTCATTAGAAGTAAAAGAGAGAGTTAAGTTAGGGAAACTAACGTCTTCGGACACCAGACGGAGACCAGCAGTCAGAGAGAAAAGATCTCTGAAGAGGATTACAATTTCGTTAACGGTCTTTAAACGTTAACCTTCGACGTTCATCCATAATAGGTGGAGCTCAGACATCCGCTTGTATGTTTGTGGTGTGGTGTAGATATTGGTTCGATAGGAGAATATCGATTACACCGATACGCGGGATACGGCATTATCTACCTTGATTACCTCAGAAGAGGATTACAAGTTTGTTAACGATCGTCGACGTTAATCATCAGTCCAGACATCGCCTTGTATGTTGAGGTGTGGTGTAGATATTGGTTCTATAGGAGTATATCGACTACACCGATACCAGGCATACGGCGTTATCTATCTTGGACTCCGGATTTTGTGATTTCCATCTTTATCAACACGCTCGTTGGGATGTAACCCGTTTGTGAATTCATTAGGATTTTAACTTGCCGGACAAAAGTCTGTCATCCCATCTGCCCGTCGGACAACCATAGGGGTGTGTAGGACAGTAAGGGGATAAAAATAATTTCTTCTTACTTCGTTCACGTTTCATTACTATTTAGTTCCTTAAAACATTAAATGTGGTAACTGTTGGCCGGACCTTTTTGTTGAAAAAGGTGGAAGAGTGCGGCGAGCGTGGTTTACATGTACATGTTTACACACGCTCGCATATATTTGTAACTCACTCTTCCCAAAACGTTACACTGGCTCAGCCTGAGCTTTAGTCCGAGAGGGAAGGGGAGCTGATACGTCACTAAAGTCTGAAGCAATTTTGTTTGTGACTTTTTTTGTTGTTGAAAAAATAAACGGGACATACTAGCTGTGAATACTTCCGTTGTGGAAACGGGGACATACTAGCGGTGAATAATTCCATTGTGGAAACGGGGACATAGCAGCTGTGAATACTTCCATTGTGGAAACGGGGACATATTAACTGTAATTCCGTTGCAAGAACGGAACCGTCTTGAGTTGTGGATACGTTTAAGTAACATCCATCCGTGAGGCATCTGTTTTTTTTATATTATTTTCATTAAATACGTTTTTGTAGAGTTATCTCGTGTGCGTGTCGTTTGTTCGGCACTGGAGAGCGATTGGATTCGTTGCTACACGCGACACCCATCACTGATCGTCCACGTTCCATTCTTTAGACCAAAGCGTGTCAGACAGCGCAAGAGAAAATTTAAAGTGTAATTTCAACATATCTTTATCTGCACCTACTGGACTTGATGAAGCCTTTTGGGTTACAAATTGACCAAGTGTCATCAGGCCTAGGAGCTACCCTACTGTAAAAGCATGACTGTAACGGATAAGTACTTAGTAGAGGGGGTTAGGAGGGAAGATCGACAACCGTGGTTGATCTGATTTAGGGTAGTGGGCTGGAAGTTGTTTGCCCTTGAGCAAATGACGTAAATCGTGATGTAAAAATAAGGTGACGTAAAATATAGAGGAAAATAACGTTAGAGAAAAAACGGAAAGCAGAAAGCAGAGAGCTAACGGCGGAACCGAAGTGGAAGCTGGTGGATTTTCTCGGGACTTTCTCGCAACTGCTGCGACAGCGGAAAAAGTATTACGGAAAGTAATACCGTGGTTAAACTACAGGTGGATGTACTTCACAGGTCGTGAGTCACTGTAGTCCGTGTCCGCACCGTGGGGAGCTCTGTGGCTTGGCATCCCGCAGTACAGTTCTTGGTGGGGCCAAGAAAACCACACACACTGGCGTAAGCGAGAAAACAACGGTCCAGAACGGAAAAACTGGTGTAAGACTGTGCACCGAGCTCCATCTGTCGCCTGGAAGGGACAGTTCTTAACAGCCTGAGAGTAAGCGCGTGGAGGAAAGGTTTTCCTCCCGGCCTTCCGCTAATCTAACATCATCCTGCCAAACACCTAGGAGGCGGCCGCATGCGCAAGACCGAGACGTCCTGCTTGTAAACTGTTGGTACCGTAAAAAACCATTTATTTTTAATAATAAATAGACTTCGTGGAAAGAAGATCAGTGGGACTAATTAGAATAGAGGACTTGGGAGGGTCTCAAAGACTTTAATATAAAAGGTTAATGTTTCATCAAGAACGGACATTTTGTTTTTTTATTCTTCATCAGTGACAATATTTATGAGAGTCGATTTTATTGCTAACTTTAATAGTACGTTGGATGAATGATAATATATTGGTAATATATCTTGTGTGGCGAATGAAGGAGTGAATCTATGAGTGTTGATACTTTGCCTTTGTTTCATTTGACATTGTATTTGAATTGAATAATTATTCGTGCCTCTAAGAAGGTACGCCCACCCTCAAGCGATCAGGATATTTTGGTTTGTGGAAAGAATGCGCGTGTCTGCGGACGGTCCGTGACAATGACAATGATCTCTTCCTAATCATTTGCATCGGTAAGAAGCTACTGGACAGGAACATGTGCCAAAGCACCGTGGAGTGCGAGTGCCTGGCTATTGTATGGGATGTACTCAAACTCTCCAGATACCTCTATGGTTGGGAGCTTGTACTGCACACTGAACATAAACTCCTCATCTCACTCCACAAAAATTCACAATTACCCTAGCAGCATCGAAAGCCGAAAATTCAAGGGTCCCATGAAGTTTTCACCAGATGGCCCTTCTGGTCTGGTTCTATCTGGATCTCCTAATAATAGCAAGCTGTCAAGAAATATTTACAATTAGACCTTGATTTTTCCAGGTGACTGCCTTACTGAGAATGCCTTCTCGGTTGTCACTTGCGAGCCTGGAGGATTGCATGAGAAGAATTCAACGAGAGACATACACTTCTCTGTCTTCCATCCGAAGACGATTCGCCCTTGATGGGAAGCGGTATGCAGAGAGGAACGGTGGAGGAGTCAAATAAAAGATATCGTCTACGGCCGCAGCAACATCAAGCGCCAACCCATTACTCGTACAGCGACTCAATGATTGCATTCTCCACCAGCGGCAGTACCTGCCATAGTTCATCGTCGAGGCTGCTGCGGACCAGCCAGCAAGAGGCCTCTGGCATTCGGACGGAAAGCGATGAGCCTGCTGTTGGCGACGAATCCAACGGCCCTCCCGCTGAAAGGATGGCTGAGGAGACTGACTCGCAAGATTGAAAACTTAAACACCATCAAAAAAGCTTCTTAAATCTTAAAAAAATATATATTCCGGTGTCAAGGACGCTCCTCATGCGTGCGACTTGGCGATGCTCGCTAGCATTTTAGTTTTTCAGATCCTTTTTTCACCTCATTATTCAGTTAGTTCAGTGTATCTTACGCGCAAGGGTATCTGGATCTACAATTGTCACGCGGTGTGTTTGATTGAGTTGCTTCTGACTATTTTTTATGGCCTTCGTGTGTAACTGGCTGTCAAGATGGCGGGTGGCCATAATGCCGTTCAACCGTGATTATCTTCTTGCGCTCATCCCGTCTTCGGCTAATCTCCAAGTGGACACGTCCAACTTTCTTGCTGAAAGTTTACCTCGGGACTCGGCCTCCCACCGTAACAGTAAGCGGAAGAGAGGTAGGAGAGGGGGAGTTCGGCGCAGATTGAGGAAATTTGACCTTAACGACAGGCGTAGATCTCCACCGCTGCCTTCTATTCTTCTCTCAAATGTTCAGTCCATCCGCAACAAAGTTGATGAGCTCGAGAATGTATTTTTTTTCTTTTCTTTTCGTAACCATGTACTGATGTATGAAATATTGTATTATTGATGTTACTCCCCCTTCAAAAAGGGCAATGGCCCCTTGAATAAACTACTTATGACTTATGACTAATAATAGCAACTACTTTTCGCCGATGGTGTACATACACTACGCCCGTGGCCGCCATTTTCGAATTTTTGTTTCTATTCGCGATTTTGTTTTCCAGCAGCTGAGCGGAGACGTAAGTGTTCTCCAGCGATCAATTGCAAGCAGCATTCGACTGTTCGACAATACAGTACGTTTATCTAATTTATATACACTCTAAAAAAAGACGAAGGGGGCGCTACTCTGTGGCTTGAACCCGGCTCACTATCGTTCTGTATGTTTCTGAATTGTTTGGATTTTTACAGGAATGTCGCTACCTTCAGCTTGTGTATCAATGGACATAAATGATACTGCAATACGTTTGACTGTGTGGGGTATAGTATTCCTCTGTGTGTGTCCCTGTACGGGAGAATTTTCTGTTGCCAAATCGCGTCCATTTTTGCAACCGTTAGTTTGATCTAGAGCAGGGGTTAATATAGTTAATATAGACTAATATAGTTAACTCAGTTTTACCCAATACTGTATATATAGTATATATACTGCCGGGCGGGCCAGCGGGCGGGCCGGTCAGAGACAGGAGGCGGCCCAGGTCTGCTCTATACAAATTTCAACACATGGGCGTTGCTCTCGTTACTTTCGTCAAAAGAAAATACGGAGTTGTTGTTCTTAGTGATCAAAACTAATTTCAAACTTCTAGACTCTAGAGAATATTCAGAGACGACTTGTGAGGCCAATCAGGACTCTCTGGCGGACAACAATCAACTTTCTTCAGTGAATGAGTGTCGCTCCTACCAAGTAGATCCTTTCAATCCCAACCCATAGCTGGATCAGAGATAGATCTGTCCCGACTGTGCTATGAGCATTGTACTCTGTGCGTACGTGTCCCTGTACGGGAGACTCAAACTTCGATCAGTTCGAATGGCGATGTAGTCATGCTGATTTACAGTCAGGACTTTCTGCTATTGCTTTATGCAGAAGGCCACACATGCCCTTGATTTGCTTTCCAGTGGCATTCCGACAACGGGTGGGAACAGAATAAAGAAAATGAGAGGATCTAGAGGTGTCAGACTGAAGCGAAGAGGGTGCCGACATCCACTACCAGCCATCACCCTGTCGAATGTGCGCTCCCTTCACAACAAACAGGATGAACTCTCTGCGCTTTTATGCAGGGAGACAGAAAGTGAAAGAAAAGGAGGAGTTCAGGGCAAAGGCAAAAACATCTAGAGTGGAATACAGAAGGAAGGTAGAAAAGCAACTGAGGGCAACGCAAGGGAAGCATGGAGGGGCCTGAACACCATGATGGGTAGAGCACGACAGAGACAAAGAGTAAAGTGTGATGACCCGGTGACATTTGTTAATGAGCTCAACACTTCCTATTCACGGTTTGATGTGAGAGACTTCAGCAATGAAGCAGAAAATATCTGTTCTTCACTGTCGGCAGCCACTGTCACAATCTGTGAGGGAGATGTTGTCAGAATTCTATCTCATGTGAACCCACGTAAAACCCCTCGACCTGACCATGTGAGAGGCAAGGTACTAAAAGAGTGTGCTAGTCAGCTAAGTGTGTTTTTACCAGACTTTTCCAGCTCTCCCTTGACTCACATAATGTCCCCCGCGTGTGACGAACATCAACAATCATACCTGGGCCAAAGAAGCCTCATGCTACAAACTTGAAAGACTTTCGACGATTTGAACCAGACACATCGGTTAAAGCAGCGGTTCTCAACCTTTTACATGTGACGACCCCCCTGACGAACACCGGTACGTCCGCGACCCCCCTTAGCCGGCTAGGTCGGTGGAAGAGCGGGGGAGCCTTAGCTAACCTCGAACGCCGCGTCGAGGAAATCAATGCAATTCAACAACGGAAGAACAAAGTTCGTATCTGCAAGAAGTATAACTGTTAATGAAATTTTACTAAAGCAAATTCTGTGGTGCTAATAAATATTATTTTATTGGACACTCACTTTGATTAATGAGAAGGTTGAGCCTGCTTGCTGTTGCATAGAGAAGCGAACCTGTGTGCGATGTTCGTACCCACTGCTATTCGCAGCTCAGCCTCTGCGTCCACACGATTTCTGTATTTCGACTTCAGTGCTGCCAATGCTGAAAATCCTTGCTTACACACATACGAAGTTGAAAATGGCAGCAGAACTTTCATTGCTTTCTCAGAAAGGAGAGGATATTCACCGTTGATGCTAATCCAGAATGTTGGCACTGGTGTTGTTTGGAAGACCATTTTCAGGGATTGGTCACTCAAAAGGTCGATGAGCTGCTCTTCTTCTTCCGTGGACAACCCGCTTGTGCTAGGATCAGCCAGAAATGGATTACGAATCCAATCGTATTTAGTCACATCAATTTCAGCGAAATAATGCTGAAACCTTTCTTGCAGTCCGTTTAGATGGGCAATAATTACATTCTTCACCTGATCAAGATTCAAGTTAACGTCAGCCTTGCACTTACACAAGCACGGAAACATATCAAAAATATTTTCTTGGCGTATCTTTTGCGTCCACAACGAAATTTTTCGGACGAAAGCATTCATCTTGTCAGTTGTTTGTAATATGGTGGTGTCCTTCCCTTGCATAGAAGTATTCACAACGTTCAGCTTCTCAAATATGTCCGATAAATATGCCATTAGCAGCAGCCATCGGTCGTTCTTAAGCAGGTCAGCCTCGTTGAAAGAGTTCTTCAGAAACACCCACAATTCTTCCCGCAATTCAAAGACTCTTGCGAGAGCTTTTCCACGCGACAGCCACCTTGATTCGCAGTAATAGAGCAAGGCGTCCTAGTCGGCTCCCATGTCTTGACATATCAGAGAAAACAGGCGAGATCTGGCAGAACTGTTCTTCACAAAGTTCACCATTTTTATGACATCTGTTAGCACTGTGTTCAACTCAACAGTCTAATCTTTGGAAGCTAGAACTTCACGGTGGATCATGCAGTGAGTCCAAACTACGTCTGGAGCAACCTTTTTAATAAGAGATTGCAACCCTTGTTTCTTTCCAGCCATTGCAGGGGCGCCATCTGTGCACAAGCCGACGAAGGAACTCCAGGAAATGCCTTGGTCCTTAAGGAAGTCATCGACAATCCCAAAAAAATCTTGGGCTGTTGCTCTGCGTTCAATTTTCTTGCAAAATAAAAAGTCTTCCAGAAGATTATTTTCCCACACGTAACGAATGTAAGAAATCAAATGTGAGTCACCTGCAGTGTCAGTAGCTTCATCTAACTGCAAAGCAAAATTTTGGCTTTTTATACGACTGATCAACTGATCAGACACATCTTCAGATATCTCAGTTATTCTTCGGCGAACTGTGTCATTTGAGAAAGGAATGGCTTGCAGTTGCGTAGCAGCATCTTCTCCTATCATGGTCCGTACAATGTCCATTGCTGCAGGCAGTATTAATGACTCTCCGATCGTATGTGCTTTTTTGTTTTGAGCAATGCGATAGGAAACTTGATACGAAGCCATCAAAGCTTTGTTAGGAATTGATGTATGTGAGACAAATGTTTTTTTGTCTCTTTTGTATTCTTGCAATTTTCGTTAAAAAAATTCGAGAGGTTTGCAAGCTAACTCCGCATGCCGAATTTCCAAATGGCGCCGTAGTTTGTTTGGCTTCATACTCTCTGGAGCTAATATTGCGAGGCAAACAACACATTGTGGCCGTTCTTTACCATCAACAATAATGTTTGTAAAACCAGTTTTCAAGTATTCATTGTCATACTTTCTTACTTTCGTAGCAGGCCTTTCTGGTTTTTCATCGGCTCCAGCACCCAAAACTTGCACATCGCTCGTTTCTTCACTTTTTCTTTTCAAAAAACCACCGAAATCAGTTCCTTTTCGCAGCACAAATTTATCCATGGCTATCTTCTTCAGAACAAACACGTGTACTTGCATCCAAAATTTGGATTAAAACTGCTGTCTTTATCCAGTCGCAGCGCATTGTCTGGTCATGGCCTTCTGTCAGGGACCTATAGAGTACTAGGACTGAGCACGTGCGAATGAAAGGGTGTGAATGATGGACGTTTCCTGAATGCGTGCCTTTTAGATGTTTTTTTTAAAAAAAGAGAGGTGTGACTGGAGAGGGAGAGGGGAGTCAGCGATGAGAGATTGGGGAAGAGAGAGGGCAAAAGGTGAGAGGAGGGAGATTGGAGGCATAATTGTTGAGAGGGGGATTGTGTTTTGAGTTTTGAAAGTGAGAAGTCACTGCATTGCCGAGACAGTGTACTTGAATAGGGAGAAGAGATTTGGTACACTCGGTACACCCGCACCACTCGGTTACACAATGTAAACTAATTTCACTAATACCAGTATAAGAAACTTTTTTAAAAAATGACCACCTTCGCGACCCCCTGGCACAGGTTGAGAACCGCTGGGTTAAAGAATGGGAAGTAATTGCACTTCTTGCTTTGTCTCGTTTACTGTGAATTTTACGTAAGTACCATCCATCTCTCCCAAAGGATCCCAGAACACTGTTGAAAACCCACAAAAGTTAAACATCAAATCTGTAGAAAATAGTTCTGGATATCATATTCACTTTGGACTTAAAGAATTTCTGTCAAAATGTAGTCTGGTTGGATTATCATAAAAGTACGTTCTTAAGCAAAATTAAGGTAAGACTTTTCCACTTGACACATTTTGATCTGTATTATCAATTTGAATTGTTCTTCTATCTTGTTTAGTTATTTTTTTAATAATTTCCTGAAGAAGGGGTAAATTCATGCGCACAGGGGAGTTTTACCGCCTTTAGCCTTCAGGAGAAAAAGAAATGTACTGTGCTATGTTGTGTTTAACACCTGCATTTGAACTATCAGTTCAAATATGATGTACACATACATATTTTATTTATGCTTGCTTCACACATTTATTTAACAATTATGTTTGCAAAGAGATAGGCTTTGCATATTTAAGATCAAAAGCCTATAAGATGGCCTTATTCCATGTTGTGAGAGTTTTTGGAAGTCGCAGCAGAAGGTTAGCACTTCTGGCACTAATGTTCGGGTCCTGATCATGGATTTATTTAAGAAAGGACAGCCAAATTCACTCGAGTGGGCTGAAGCGCAAGAGCGGGCATTTGTCTCCGTCAAAACGTTCCTGACCAGTGACCCCGTGCTGCAGATCCCAGATCCTTCCAAGATGTACATCTTAAGCACAGACGCATCAGATACAGTGATTGGGGCGGTCCTGATGCAGGAACACGAAGGAAAGTTATTCCGTCTGCTACGCAAGCAGAAAGCTGAATGGGGCCGAGAGAAGATACTCTACTATCGAGAAAGAGTTTTTTCCATTTGAGTGAACGACGAAGAAGAGTTTTTAGACATCGTATGGGTTGTGAGAAAATTCCGGTTATACCTTGACGGAGTCAGGTTCACCATACGGACAGACCACAACCCTCTCACCTATTTGAACACGGCACGATTTGAGAACAATAGGGTGATGAGGTGGACCCTGTTTTTGCAGAATTTTGACGTACATTTTGATTCTGTAAATGGATCGGACAACGTTGGTGATGATTTCCTGAGCCGGGTTGGCTCAGAGAGCTGAACTGAGCTGAATATAACTACAGTTAGATGAAAGATAAACTGTGGTTAGCAAGTACATGTTTGAAGTTTTATTGATTAGCTCTATTGTTAAGAGATCGGTTAGTATTTGATGTGAGGGTATATAATGTTTTGATTTGGAAACGAGGCTGCGCCTGACAGGCTGAGTTGCTTTGTTCTCCAGTGATTTTGTTGCTTTCTTGTGGAAAGTCTTTGCTCTGCCATATCCTTAGATTTCTTTTAGTTACAAGTTGTATTTGTTTCTCTTAAATTTTACTTTGTTGCTGTTTTAACAGCTTGTGATTGCCTTGCTTTCTGGTTCTGTGGATTTTACTGTAACGGTTACGCTCTCCGCCATTACCTTAGATCTGATTCCTACTGCTCGTACTGTTTTCTTTTTTTAAAACTTAGTCTCACTTTAAATTCTCACATGGTAGATCTCCGCTATGTTGTATAGCCGAGAGTACCTTCTCGCACTCTCTCTTACTTCGGCGACCCTCCATTATGATACTCCCACCTTTCCAACTAATATCCTACCTCAAGACTCGACCGCCCATCAGAAAAAAAAGCGCGAAAGAGAGGTAGGAGAGGAGTTCAGCGCCGGGTGAGAAAATACGGTCTAAATACAAATGTAAATCTACACCACTACTACACCTCAGCACCAAACGGTGGGAAAAAGAAAGGTGACCTAAATTTTAATGTGAATTTTCCTTTGTCAAAGAGCGGGCGACTTTCAATAGAAACGAAAAATGTGACAAGTCTATGTGTTGGTCACTTAAATGTGCAGTCAGTCTTCAACAAGGCTGTGGACATTCATGATTTAGTGTTGGATAATGACTTTGATGTATTTTTCTTGTCAGAGACATGATTAAAAGAGAGCTTGTGAGTTGCCAGAGTGTGAAGAAGATTATTCTGCGCCATTTGCTGGTGTTCCGCTGACTTCTTTCACGTGTATTGATGAGAGTTACTTGAGGAAACTTGTAGCGAGATCAACTAAAACTTCATGTGCCGTGGATCCTGTACCAACTAAATAATAACCTGGTTGTTGAGTTTTTGGAAGACGCAGCAGAAGGTTTAAAAGGGCCAGTAGCTATAATTCCCGACAGCTGGCTGCTAGTATTTAAAGACTCCAGTGGTCGCAGGATGTGCAACTGGCCACCGAAATCTGTGAAAGCAGATGCAAACTTCATTATTAAAGCTAAAATGCCAGATTCCTCATGGCCCATGCATCCAATTCGCGTGCCAATCCTTTGCAGTTTTTCTACAAGCCACGTAGGAGTGTGTCTGATGCAACTCTCACGCTTTTAAATGCCATCCTACAACACTTGGACACTTCTGGCACCTATGTTCGGGTCCTGTTCATGGATTTTTCCAACGCCTTCAACACAGTCCAGCCACACCTTCTAGTCAAGCGCCTACTAGACCTGGATGTAAACACCAACCTAGTTCTATTGATCCGATCATTCCTGAAGGATCAGGGTTAGGATCATCCCCCTCAGGGATGTGTGCTTTCCCCCATCCTGTTCTCTGGATATACCAATGAGATTACTATTAACAGTAGTATTCTTCTTCTTCTTCTTCTTCGTCGTTCACTCAATGCGAGTGTCAGTGCGTTGTGCTGCCGTTAAGCGCCCGATGGCCCAGCACATCCGTCTTCGGCGTCAGTTTTCTTTTCCGAGTGTCTTTCTCGTAGAGAGACTTGCCGTCCAAGGCTAACGACCATCCTCTTGCCGGGTGCAACATTTTAGTCTGGCCTCTACCCTGACAGACCTGTTCGGCTTGGTTGGACTTGCCAGGAGCACAAGGCTCCCGCTGACATAGCTCTGTGGGTCGACGAGGCACACAAGCCACCACACCACTACAAGGTAAGTTACACCAATTGGTGGTGGAGTAGTATTCTCAAACTTGTGAAATATGCAGATGACATGGCTCTTGTGAGCTGCCTGAAAGACGAGCAGTCCCTGTCACAGTACCTGGCCTGTGTGGGGGAACTGGAGGAGTGGTTTGACCGAAGTGTTCTGGAGCTGAACGTTGAAAAGATGGCGGACATGGCCTTTGGAGGAGCATGTGAAGGAAGAGATGGCACAACTCCTCTCTCCCCACTGATACAAATCAAGGGACAGCAGGTGGAGAGGACTGTGTACAGGTCTCTTGTTGAGAGCATCCTCTCATTCAACATCGCTGCCTGGTATGGTCACCTCCTCGTCAAAGACAAGGCAAGGCTGGCCAGAGTCATCCACCAGGCCAATAAAATTATTGGTCAAGCACAGCTGCCACTTTCTGACTTGTACCTTCATGCAGTCAGAAAGGTAGCACATAACATCCTTTCGGACCTAACGCACCCTCTCCATCCCAACTTCCAGGTGTTGCCCTCAGGCAGGCGCTATAAAGTGCCACGTGTACGGAAAGCTGCCTACCAGAGGTCTTTTGTGCCACAGCCATCACCATCCTAAATAAAGGCACAAGGTCTCATGAGGAATCAAACACAGTCTGATGAGAAGAGGGTGCTGCATCCATTATCAGCCATCACCTTGTTGAATGTGCGCTCCCTTTCGGACAAATAATGTATCTTTACTCTTAACTGTGTGTTAAATGTCTGTATGAGTATATATGCCTGCCCTTGTGAGCAAAAGAAACATTTCTGTGTTGGGTCTCCTCGACAGACAATAAAGTCTGATTTGATTTGATTTGAAATTTATGAAGCGTGTGAGCATTAATTGTCCAAATGACTGTTATGCCCTAATGTACTGCAGGGTGTGTTCATCGGCAGGCTGAGCAGCAGGCATCACGCGTATAGTCTAATGTCGCGGTGCTCCATCTTGGGGGGACATTTGTCGCGTGTCGCATGATGGCTAAGCCTGAGTCTTAGTCGTAGAGGGAAGGGGGGGCTGTTGCGTTAGTAAAGTCTGACGCAATTTTGCTTTGTGACGTTTTAGTTTTTTATTTTTTTGGGGGGAGGAACGACCATCATGGAGGAAGGTTTGGCTGTGTGGCTATTACCGTTGAAGAAACGAGGACTTGTTGTGGCTATTACCGTTGAAGAAACCTGGACTTAGTTATCACTGCAATTCTGTTGCGAGAACGGAACTGCCTGGAATTGTTGGTAAGGTCAGTTAACATCCATTTGTGAGGCATTTGTTCTTTTTTTTGGGGGGTGGGGGGTGTTTTTTTATTTTATTTTCATGAAATATGCATTTGTAGCGTTATTTCGAGTGAGTGTTGGTTTGTTCGGCACTGAGAGCGGCTGGATTCGTCGCTACACGCGACAACTGGTAGAGAACCTTTTCCAGGTGACTACAGACTTCAGAATGCAGCATCAATGATCGACAATGCGAGGGGGATGAGGTAGACGACGCCAACGGCCCGCACGGTGAGCCTATGTCTGGTGGGGATGACTCGCTATGCTCAAAAGCTTGATAAGACTGTCAAGTGTCGTGAAAGAGTGGGATAGGGCTGTAGTGTGTGTTTGCACATCTATTTTACTCTAGATATGAGTAAATCGCGGGTGCGGGTGGGAGCTTAGGCTCGTGGTGGCTGTGAGGCGTGATTGGTTGTGGTGTGTCAGGTGGCATGACTGGCCAACGGAACGGACTGGACAGAAAGATCTAGATGCCAGCTCAGCGTTTTCCACAAGAAACTTCTAGATGCAAACTCAGCACTTCTGGATGGAAAGAAACGCTTTTCGCTAGGGACTTTTGGAGGGAGAGGACACGAGAATAATTCGTGCGTTCGTCTTCGCTTCCCTGCATTCTTCCATTGACCTCGGACGGCGGACCGTCTTGAGGGAGTAGGAATCCAACCGAGAGAGCGACTAAGCCGCACAGAATCTTTTACTCCTAACTTTTACTCCTGTGTGTTAAATGTCTGTATACGTATGCCTGCCCTGGTGAGCGAAGACAAATTTCTGTCCTGGGTCTCCTGGACATACAATAAAGTCTGTTTTGATTTTGATTTGATTTGATTTGATCAGGGGGCGCTACTCTGTGGCTTGACCCCGGCTCACATTTGTCGTGTACGTTTTGACTTGTTTTGGATTTGTACCTGAATTCTGCTTCCTTGAGCATTAAAGTGATCAACAAATTTTGTCCAATAACAATAAAATGTTCTTTAAAAAAAGTTTTTAAACAACATATCAACAGCTTTTATAGTTTTAAAATTTTAGAGTTTGTCCGTTGTGGGACAAGCACCGTGTCTAGTACTTAGATACCTTCATTTGATTTCCCCATGCCTAGTATAATTACTTTCATTGATTTCAAGCCAAACAATCATGCTAAAAAGATGCGCTTAGTGTTTTTACAACACCAGCTGTAGGTACCTTGTAAAGGACTTGAAAAAGTGAAATTTCCTCCCATTTTCTAGACCGTATCGTGACGGAGTGTAGTGGGCAGTATTTTGACGTCACACCTTTGTCATTTGCTCAAGGAACTTCGCAAATGACATCCAGCCAACTACAGGAGAAATATCTCAGATGTATAAAAACTTTGCAACGACCACCTAGGTAGCTTAGCATGGAGTGTGGGGTCAACAACTGCATCTTTTACGCTTGCATCAGAGTAAGTGAAATAATTAACACCAACTGAAAAATATAATGAAAAAAGGTGTCAAGAAAAAAAAGCAGTATTTTACATGTACATTTTTGTTATATTTGTGAATGACAAAATATAGCCATGAAGGCAAGTGTTTGACGTTTGCCTGGACTACATGGTTGGGTACACGTATTAATACTTGGATGCAGATTTAAGTCCATGCGACTGCACGAACAAAATATTATTTTAGCACTCTTTCCATGGTGCACTTAGGTACAAGCAGAATGAAATTAAGATGAATAAATATGATCAAATCAGGAGTGAAAGTCAACAACTGCTTTGTCGAGAAAGAAGTCTGACTGAAGTAGACAAACTTTTCTGTGTGGAACTGATAACGAGAAACAAGTGAGATAAAGTACTGGGACAGGAGTTAATATTCAAGAAGTGGCATAAAAAAGTTTGACCAGTAAAAAAAAATATTTTTGTGCAATCAGAATACTTGTTGGCCTTTCCTGGAATGCGTTGGCAAAGATTTTAAATTTCATTCATTGATATTTTGGCGGTTTTTGAGGTGTTAAACATTTTAACCCCAATTTCAGATTGTTATTCTTTGTGAAAGGAAGAAAACGCGTAAATGTCGCATAGTGAGGCTTTCACAATGACAGACATTAGAGACAAGATAAGACTACCAATGAGCAGGCTGTCCTAAAAGGAAATAGCAACGTCATCGCCCTCTGCCAGAAATGTGGTTTTCAGGACAAACGACACCTGTGCTTTTAAATATTGCTACAGAGAGTCAAGGATCAAGGGGCTGTTATAGGCAGACAAATCAGATCACCTGCTGCAGCAACGATAAGCAAAAGGATAGGAAAGAATTTCTCCCTTACATCACCTACATGAAATAAAAATGGCCATCAATATATGTACCGGTACGAGTGACGACAGCAGCCTTATTGTCCGTTAAAGTGCATCCGATGATGGTGGATTGTGGGAAAAAGTGATGATCCAATGTTTGCCGATTGTGCAGGAGGACATTAACCATGTATTTAAGCATGAAAAATGAAATGAACTGACAGGGACGTTGACCTACGACGTCATTCAAGACCTGAAAAGTAACGGACACTCTGACATCGTTTGTACCACCTACGCGGCACCAAACTGCGCACAAGCTCAGATGAAAGTCTATGGTCTTGTGGTGTGTGTGATGTTGTAGATGGCATCACATGATATTCTGATGCAAGTTTTTGTTGTTTTATATTACATTGTCACTTGTTCTTCTGTTTACTTGCTAATATTTTCTAGTTGATATATTTAACGTGAAACTAGAACGATACTTTATTCTTACTTTTATTTTTAACTTTTACTTTGTACTTCGAAGCCCTTCTCGTGTGCGAATTGCCCACTGATTAGGACTAATAAAGTTGATCATTGTTGTTGTCGTTGTCAATGATGACTTACCGATAACTGTGAGTGAAACGTGAGATCAAATGTTTGGGACTTCATGAAGATTTTACGCTTAGTAACTCGAACGCTAACGATCAAAATACATGACGCTTCAGTTTATATAAGTATTAAAAATACTTGACTGACAAACGCCGGGACTAGTCAGCTTGTTCTACTACAGGATCATCATACTATGGTCAATGATTCGTGAAAATTAGTGAGTGACCTTCAATTTACATAGTAAAATGTGCTAATGAAAAATAGCATTTGTATAGCGGCCATTTTCCAGTATCACCAGACTCAAGGCATTTTCAGATAGGCATGGAAAATACCATATAATTATAAATATAATTTAAATAATATAAACATAAAATTAATTAAATATAAAGTATATGAAGAAGTGAGCATGTTATTTCTGGTGCCATGGAACAGGCTCCCGCTTAAGGAACCAACTGATAGGATCTAACAGTCCTTGCAGGAAGAGGGAGGCAACTTGCAAGAGCGAAGAACAGATGATATGGAGAGACATGCCACTGACTAGCAAGAGGCTGATATACAATTTTGCCGACTGCCATTAGTGACTAGACTTCTGTCACGACTGTGCGAAAACACAATGGTCGTGATGGACTGCAACAAAAAAAAAAAAAAAACGAAAAAGAAAGTTAATGAAACTATATTTAAAGGAAATAAAAACTGGTCAATAAGACCACTAAAAAAGGCTTAAGGTGCAAGAAAAAATCCTGAGCGAGATAAGGTGAGCCCTGCTGATCATAAGCTAAACTAAAAAAGAAGGGATGCCATCTTTTACTGTTCTAGTGCCTTCATACAGCTGACGACTAAAAATGAGAGAGTGACACAGACTATCCGCACATCTGTCCACTCGTTTGTACCCCCCTTGTTATCCTGTAGTGCCACAT
>NC_037590.1:31766798-31832335 GCF_003073045.1 Pomacea canaliculata | reverse complement strand
TACAAACGACAGTAACGGTATGAATTTCTTGAGTCCCACCAGTCAGGACCTTCTGTCGGATGCTTCCGATCGTGACAGGAAAGAGGATGCAGGCTTCTGTGTCCAGATGTATCGCCAGCCACGGAACACTCGTAGCAACTGCTGCGAACCACGTACCTGGGGATGAGTAATACTTTCCGCTACGTGATAAATCAGAGGACCGTGATGTTGTAGGCGGGGAATGTGTTTCTGGCCGCCGCAAATAAACACTCTTGACCTGGGCGAACACTTGCAGGAGCCGAGATTAAAGACAGCAGCAAAGCCCCCATGGAGGAGCGTGAGCTCACAGGCTGGCTGTCTCCTATCGCGGAATGAGGTGAGGTGCGGGGAGACAGGTTTAACTCATTGGCCGATGCTGGCGCGCTCGTGTGTTTCTACCGACGCCACGTGCTGTAGAGGAGGTGGTGTCGACGGATCATTAGCACTGCGGCCCTTGTCACGTCTGACCACTTCTCGAGAGCGACAGTTGGTAAATGAAGACGCGTGCCTATAGTACAGATTTACTATCAATTATTACGAAGCAGTGCGGATACTTATCCGAGGACTGACCAAAAAAAATTGCCTTTTATTATGACGAGATTTGTGATGTGTAGGTTGTTGTGCTGGTCGTTTATGATGATTTGTATCCATCGAAGCATTACAGACTCTTATAGACAAACACTGGGATGGGTGTTGCCCATGAGCTTCTACGAGAACATTGGCATTAAAGGGACAATTTCAGGACTAGGAGATGGGAAAGGCGGTCTTGACAGTCGTTCCCAGGCGATGCTTGAGCGTCATCTGCCCGTAGTCAAGCTGGTAGACCGAGGGCGGCGCCACAGTCAGTCAGAAGGCTCGAGGGCTGTTCCAGAATCAACAGCCGCTTGAAACGTCCTCGCCAGCCTTTGTTCGGTCGTTTAGCCCGTCGCCCACGGGTGGACTCCAGCGTCTGCCTGCCGTTGAGTAGCCGGTCCGTTATTTCATGCACGAGCTCGTGTGGGTCACTCGCGGCCAAAAGCCAGTTTGGAGATTTCCCCCCCATCCTCACAAAGCCCACCAACATGTAGTGCGACCTGACCCCCAGCCCTCAGTGCATCAAGGTTCTCACGCCTTATGCTAATTCCCCCAAAGCCGCTTGGCTATTGGAGCAGTAACCCAGAGTGTTATTATTTCAAATCTTTAATGGGAAATATTTTAAGGACCTTTTACAATGACAATAAAACGACACGGACACATCTATTGTAATACTGCCAGGTGAACAGTGGAAAAAATATCTGCACAGTCAACATGGATAGAATTCGATATGTTTACAGCAAACAAACTTTTTTTTTTTTTTTTTTTTTTTTTTTGCCAACGGTTTTGACTTTTGTCGCTAAATAGCGCCCAGATGTATTAAAATATTAGGGAGTAATTTTTATTCATTTTTTAATTGTTTCTTTATTTTTGCTTCTTGAATAGCGAGAGCGGGGGCACATACTGACGTCTGCTCTCTCTCTCTAACGCATTCTTGTCTCCCCGTATGCCTCTGTCATTCGCCAACCTGTTCTGTTCCCTCCGTGTGGCTATCGCAATGACCTCATTCCTGGCAGTTGATGAGTTAGGACATCACTATCTCTGGCCGCAGGTCAAGAACTCACCGTTTCGAGGCGGCCAGCTAGCATAACGAGGTCATTAAATTCAACTGCGAGTTATCCTCCCAAAATTACGGTAGCGCGGCTACTTTAGGCGGGCTCCGATCGGGCGTTCTTTTGAAAAGCACCGGTGACCAGCGCCGAGCCTTATTCTATGACGAATGTACTAGATTCTCTTTACATCAAGGGTGTTGCACGGAGATAGCCACACCCTGGATGGGGTTCCCCCTGTTTTTTGTTCGATAATGATCCTCCGCGATGCGGATATATTTTTTGTGCTTGCTTGTCTTGATAGTTGTACTACAGAGCTATCAAGAAGTTGCATTTAGGGAGAAATCAACGAGACCTGGACCACAGGATAAACATTTTAAGTTTTATTTGTTGATTTTATGTCCCTCATACGAAAAGTAAAATAACAATCACACAAGAAGGCCGTCCGCCTATGTGACGAAAAATATACTTCGAGGAGAGAAATAGAACTGATTAGAGAGGGATGGATAAAGAAGGCAGAGAAAATGTGATTGGTAAAAAAAAAAAACAACGAAGGGACCACCAACATAGCCCACCAGAACACATTAAAAAGACATCGATGATGATGATGATTGTGTTCATTTTGCTTCCACCCTTGCGCCTCCCCTCCTACCTCGCGATACAAAAAAAAAAAAGTGGTTAGGTATAACAGAGCACATAAGGGAAATTCTCTGATACCTAGGCGACACACGTTTAAACTTTGCAAGAGGAATGACTGCTGACCTCATCCCTCCTTCCTGCGCACTTGACCAGCTCCGCGCACCCCGCGCCCATGGCCAAGAGGTTCGCCCTCCCAGATGGATGGGGCGTTTTGTTCTTCTCCTACCCCCTTCCCAGCCATCGCGATCGTAAACGAGTGCCAGGAGCACGAGATATTCCCTTGGATGCCCTTCATTTGTCAGCAGGGTTGTATGCGCGGGAGCGTAACTCACTCAGCAGAGCTGTAGTGGGGCAGGTAACTCACGGCGTGATTAGACGTCCGCTTATAGTGGTGTCAGGCGAGAGGGCCCACTAGTGCTGATTGAAGAGTTAAAGCTTCCAGCGGACGCGAGCATCCAGTATTAAAAAAAACAAACTTGAAACTTTTTGAGTACTATGCTGACAGGGATTGATGAAATATTTATATGCTGCAGTTAACAAGAGATGACAGCTTTTTTTTTTTTTAAGAGATTCGTGACTGTCATATTTATTTTACAAGGCCTGTGAATGTCTATTTAGGGCACAGAAATGGAAAGTAGTTATCAATATTATTTTAATTGCTGCCCTTGGCTTGTGGAGACGCCTTGCACACAAAGTGAAATGAGAGAAATGAACTTTTACTGAAATATTGAATTAACACACCCTAAAGAATACTTTCTAAAATAAAACTTTAAAAAATCAAAACACGTGGTTCAGAAAACATTTATAAGATGAATGTGTTTTCTTGCTGCCCAGAAGGTGTAGACCGAGGGTGTAATGACACTAATTAACATTAGGGGCGCCCGGTAGCGCAGTGGCTAAAACATTAACTGCAGTGAGAAATCGTGGGTTCAGATCTTGTCTCGGGATAGTCTGGACACCCGTTGAAGCCGTCGAGGAGGGTGGAGGGTTCTCCGGGTACTTCGGTTACCTTCCCAACTCCTTCTCTCCTTAGAGTGTGAAATCATTGTCGGTGGAAGCACTTTCCAGACCAACTAACCAAGATAATACTGTCAGTAGTTTGGACTCACTCGTCATTGCACCATCGTCGTTTTCAATCCTCACTGCCATCACATCTCATTCTCATCATCTTACAGTATACGCCAGTATTGTCCACATACATTGTTCGTATCGTAAGTTCGTCGATTTTGAAACCGCAAACAAATCATTGGCACTGAAAGCTCAAGTTGAGGTCATTCAGTCAAGTCCCGAATGTCAGTAACTGGCTTATTCACTGTTCATAGTTCAGACCTGTTTATGCACAATAAATACATCAGAGAGATTTGTTTCTAGATTTTTCTATAGTGTTAAAAACTACTTATTGTTCATACACTGACTGCTGACTAAAGGAATTTTCATTTCAACATTTGTTTGTACTAATAATAAAAGAGATTTATTTAGCTCGTTTTCTCATCTGTAGAGTAGACTCGAAGTGCATCCCTCTGATCCCGTGTGTTACGCACGCGCCGTTGACGAGAGTGAAAACAATCGCTTTCATCGACGTTTGTGTCGGCCTGTCACAGCCATTGTCAGACCTGACAGTTGGCACGTGGCAGCTTCCAGCCTCCGATGACAGCCTGTTCCGCAGCACAAAAAAAGCAATCTTGTCTTGTTTACAAGCAAGCTGTCAAGTCAAGAACAGACACTGTGGGGTAGGGGGCGACGGAGGAGGCGAGCACGATGCTCGATGCCTTCTGCCGCGGACATTGCTCTATGTGAACAGTGTCTTTGGAATCCATTTTCTTGTATACTTGCGTGTGATAATGTTTCTGTATAGTCGGTATTATAATTATATATATCATAGGACCACAGGACAGGCGGCATGTGATGTTCATGGCACGTAACAACGTGACGTATGATATAGAGCAGATAGAAACTGAGATGTAACCATAGACACAGAAAGATTGGTATATGACATAATACATGTGATGACATGAGTAAGAATGTTAGGGGATGTATAACCCACAGACCGAGCAGTGGGTCTGGAAGTATGGGGTCGTGAATGGTGATCGGCATTGGTCGACTAATTGGCGACATTGATCCAAGTCAAATTCCTAGAGTAGTTTGACAAATCCTTCTAGATCTTCTATTTTGTAAAACGAAAAATAGAACGAAAGATAACAAAACAACGGATGGAAAACGATATTCATGTAATGTTTTGCTCAATATACCACGAGGTATGTGCCGCAGAGTATAATGGTGTCTAAGACATGATAGGATGTGATTGCAGGACACGTGACACACATGTAAAAAATGCGGGGTACCAGGGATCACCATACTCATGTACAACATTCGAAAGAACCTGACAGAACCTGCCAACATCCAAGGAAACAATTCTACAGAACCCAACATCCCTGTAGAACCCAACAGCAGGCAGTAATGGTCAGTGAAGTGTACTCACCCTTCTCCAGGATGTTCTGTCGTACTGTCCTAGCGAACAATTCCAGCGCTCGTACTTGAACTGATGCTGACACTCCAACACCGACAGTCGTGTCGCCTTGATGAGGGTCTCCGGGATGCCCTTCCCTCTCCGGCACATCCGCTGCTGACGTCGGTGCAGCTTGAGAAGCTTGCACAGTTCCCTAGGGGACACCGGCGCCTGGCTGCTGGCCATCTTCTCCATGCCGATGACGTTGTCCTGCGCCTCCCAGCTCAGCGTTGGAATGGGCCTCTCTGGCAGTCAGCCTGCGACAGCAACCACTGCTTCATCACTCTTTCATCCCCGTGCGCCTCGAGAAAAAGAAATTGAAAGAAAATAGCATTTTATCACATTTTCTGCATTCTATTACACATGTGTTGGGTTTTTGTTCGTATTTGGTTAGAGTGTTTTCGAGGACTCCATCATTTCCTTCGTGAACGCCCGACGGTCCTCGTTCTAAATAAGTAAATAAATTCAGCCGCTGTCGCGTTCTGCACACACCCTGGAAAATAAACAGGATGTGTAGATGCTGCTAGCGGTCATACCTTCGCTTTCAGGTTTCTTAGTTTTATCCTTACTCCTCCCCCCTACTTCTTCACTCATTATGGAGCAAATCACCATTGGCTGCTAAAGACATGAAGGAAGGCGATGGAAGAAGACATGCACTCCTTGTAACAAATGGCTTCCATTCAAAAAAATTGTATATGTGTGTGTGGCGTGGATGAGGTCAGTCAGTCGTTTTATTATTTTTGTTGTTGTTGCAAAGTGTTTTATTTATATCTACCCAAATCGTCGAAAAAGTCATCGCGAGTAGGATGTATAGAGATTTTTTTTTTTTTTTTTGCTTGGTCCAACTTTCTTTTCTGCGTAACATGGCGGTTTATGTGGAGCTGAAACCAGTCAGCCGTGTCGACGTTCTCAGGGGCCCACGCCAGGAAGCCAGTATCCGATTCATGTTTTGATAAGGTTGTGAGCGATCAACAAGCAAGTGACCTCAGCGCCGTCTGACCCAGCGAGTCGGCATCGCATGGCCGGCCGCGAGAATGGCGGCATCGACTTACGCACATTAGCGTCGCCACAACCACTGCGACGGGAACAAGTGAAAAAGGACAGCGTGAAAATGCGACCCACTGTATTACCTGAACAGGTACCTGAATTGCAGCTCGGGTGTCTTGTCTGCAGGCATAGCAACACTTAAGAAACTTTCCACAGACTGCGGAAGACTAGGTGCAGAGGCAACAAGCAGGTGTACGTGGGTGGTAGGTAGCCGAGGAATGAAAAAAAAAAGAAAGAAAAAAGAAATACTTTACAGGAAGACAACAGAGGTCTGTCTCGGGATTACATACAAAATCTTCGCCAAATTTCCCGGCGCGGATTCCAGCAAACCAGTCAACCGCTGGAGGGGGTTGGATGTTCCAAGACGAGGCATGAGAACTTCCGCCAGATGTCACTTTCGTCGAGGATACCCGCTAATTTGTCTTCCCACTGAAAGAAGCCAGGTTCTTTGTGTTTTGTGAGATCAGGGTGCGAACGCTCGGTACCGTCGGCAGACCTTCATCTACCAATCCTCGTGCACTTTCTTGGCATTTCAAGATGGTCGTCAAGCCACCGATTAGGTGACGTTCCTTCTAAGTTCGAGCTTTGAACTCCGCTAGGTGTGTGACATGGTGTGACGTGGTTGTGACGTTTGTTACCGAGGTTCAAACTCTTAGGTCGAGCGTTAACCGAGTCTAAGTGATGGCTACTGAGGGCTGATGATGAAGTTTGTTGATGGGGAGGAGGGTGGGAAGCACGGGATGAAGTGCACGCCGCTGTCGCTGACAGCGTTGTAAACAAGGAAGAGCCATCGTTAATTGAGATACAGTGTAGCGAGGCCTGCCACGAGTTTTCTTGCCACGTTCCTAGCTCTTCTTGAAAATATTTCAGAAAATAGAAAAGCACATTTCAGGATAACCACAAAAAAGAAAAAAAGGTTTCATCCGCATCTCTCCCTAGAGTAAGAGCAGCAGAATTCAAGAGGTAACCTCACAATTGTAAAAATAAAAACATCAACCATGTTTCTAACGAAACTCACTTCTGTCTTCATCGGCACCTGCCTCTCGATTAGGGCCATTTTTAACAGGGCAAAGGGCCGAAGCATCACACCTCCGAAATGTCACAAAATCCATTTAATTTTTGAAATGTATTGTTAACTCTATTGTCAAATATTTCGTTGTCATATGTATTAATAAAATATTGAAAAACAAGTATAGACTTAGCATGTTGACCAAAGTTTCAGTGATTCAAACATTACCCCAAACCCACTGGTTTCCTGTGATCTTCAATCACAACTTTGTCAAACTTGGTCAAACGGACGAAGGAATTTTTTTCTGGCCTGTGTGATCCATTGGTGGTCTCCTCCGGCACGCTGAATTATCAAATTATTGTATGTGTTCGTTTAACCTCCTCCTCTTCTACATTCAGATTAATATCTATGTCGATATGCTTTTCATTATTACCCGCGGCAACAAGGTTGGACCTTTTATATCTGGTCTTCCAACCAAGATCAAGCCAACCAACTATTTCGATTAATAATAAAATTTGAGCAAGGGATAAGTCTGAACCAAGAAGACAGTAATAAAAGCTTGGATTATATCACTTAAAAAATCACTAATTGGATATTTACTAAATACTTCTTATGTCCATCTGCATTTGGTAGACTGAGAAATATTTTACTTCATTAATATTGTCTTGTTAATGTTTGTAAATGATGGATATTTCTGTACATATAAATTATTGTATTACAAACAAAATCGAAAAAAAAAATTAAAGCAGGTCGTACAGTGAGTTATTCATTTCCTCGTTAAAAAAAAAACTGACTCATTTGCAAATGTATCGAGGTGGAGGTTGGAGGTTGTGAGGGTGGTAATTCATCTGATTACATACGTGTGCACGCGCATTCTTATTTGCGCGTGCGTTGATGAGATATTCTTCATCCTCTGAACTCGCACTTATTTTTAGAGTCAAACAGTTTAGGGCTGTTGACTTGAGTATGTCAGCACATATAGCGACCGGGAGGTTATCCTGTGTTTTTTCGAGGGCTACAGATCACGTCGACGATATTGTAAACATTTGTACAAACAGGCCTGTCGTCTATTCGCACTGCGCGCGGGGATCAGGGGCAGAAGTGAATGTTATTCACCAGACGACTATAGAAGCCACTCTCACTTTCTCACACTGTATTTATTTTTAATCTTGGCCACACATCTGTCACCACAGTTGAGTCAGTCTCACTAACTGTATTAGTCATCCACAGAGAAAATACTAGGTTTGTATTTTTAAACGTGTGAACATACTGAGGTTTATTTTTTTAAAGTTTTGTAAAACAAAAGTTTTTATTGAAGTAACATATTATACCGAACTACCAGTGACTATGTCTTCATTCGATTAATGTCAGTGCTTTTCGATTTATTTCTCCAGTCACTTCGTCGTTATCTATTTTTAATCATTTTATCGTTTGATATTATTTTTCATTCCCTTTATGTTTGTATTATAAATTATTCGATAAGCACTTGCTGCATTTCTGATTTACAAGGTATGGGACAGATATCCTCCACAAAATATAAACAGGAAGAAAAAAACTTTGGTGTCAAAGCATAAAATAGAAAACCTTGTTTTACAACCACTCCAGGATGAAAACTGTATTTTCATTTAACTGCTCTTTGTAATCATATGACTGAATGAAATGGGTAATTTATTGAGAAATGACTGGTTAGATTAATTTGTAAAAGTGAAATCTGTTTCCACATTTTAAGCTTCTATCCACAAACTGAATAAACGGTCAGAGCTAAGACTGCTCCTTAATCTAAGCAATAAGGCGCAGAACTTTCAAGAACAAGACAAGTCTTATTTGAATTTAGTTTCCTTCACCTTCAGGTTATCAAAGAAAAAAGTTGAGTACTAGCTTACACCCATCCTTAGACCCTCACATTTATTTTTGACATACATGCCAGCTGCAACCATATTGCGCTCACCGGATGGAGCGGGTAAAATGTAACAATGTAGTCTGTCGGTCACACACGATTCATCCCCTCCCAAGACACACACAACCAACCGGTTGAAGATAGGTTGGGTAGCTCTTTCTCTCATCATCTTTTATTTTGGTTGCTCTCGTCTGCCCACCACTGAAGGTTGAGCCGAGCATGCGTATATCCTTCTCACTGGTCACAGATGTAAGACAAATGTAGTCTAAAGTTTGCAAGAACCCTAAGTTGTTTTTTTTTTTAATTTCCAGACGATAGATGAGCACCAGCCTGAGTTGCATAATATAGTTGACGACCTACGAGTGGAACAAGGAGAAGCATCATGATGCAGAGAACAGCTGTTGGTTGTTACTCCAGTCCAGGTGCGAGACGACACCTGTTGCTGAAGCGTCATAAGGTCACGTAGTTCGCCGTGTGTCTTCTCATAAAGCCCTACCCACAACAATAATGCTTCCCTGGGCATCGAACCTCTACCCGGAAAGATACGAAGACGTTTCTTTTTGTCAAGTGTTCAGTATGATTTATTAACAAGCCAACCGTGGCAGGAACAGACAGTGACATGCAACGAAGATATGTAATTTTGTTAAATTCATCACATCACTAGCACCATCATACTTTCCATCCTCTGTGAGTGTGTGTTTTCAGCCTTTTTTTTTGTATCTGATTTTCTATGTATTTAGGCTACCGTTGGTCATGCGAATAAAATACAAAAAAATGGAAGATTATGCTACCAAGCGTCTAACAACAAGTCCGGTGGTTTTCTAGAACAACTTTCATCGCTGTCGATAAGGATGACGAGTGGACTCATCAATGAAAGTAAGCATCTAGTTTTCTCAGTCTTTTCTGGCTGTTTTCCTTTATTTCTAAAGCTGTTGGGTTATTTCCGTGATCTAAAACCGTCCATATTTTGAAAGCCAGTTAGCTGTTACATGGCTAGCTAAATAAGATAAATATTTGTGGTTTTGTAATTGCTGACCACAATTAAAACAAATTATGACCTCAAAATTAAGAAAAAATGGAATGAAATAAGAATAGTCAGGTTAGTAACAGCTGTGGTGAGTAAATGAGAGTTTGTGAAAACATTAAAAAATATACGAAAAAAAAAATATATATATATATGCTAGGACGGCTCTAAATCCATCAATTAAAGAGATGATTAAGAGAAAAAACAAAGTTTGTTACCTTCTTACGTCTCAACAATTTAGCAGCACATGCTGGATGGTCAGGGCATTATTACATTACATACATCAAGGAAAATTATCTTTCCATAAGATGGAAAAACAACAAAAATGTGTGTGCCTTCCATAAAGCTAAATTCAACATGTTTTCTTTCCTGAGATGTAGAACGAAAAGAAGCAGAGATGCTGGAGACAGGTTGGGAAAGTTCGTTAATTATGTTTGTTGACAGTCTATTAAACTTGAAAGTGTAACTACCGTACTTACCCAAAGAATCCCCAGATGTTAGGCAGGGCGAAAAGAAAAACAAGGCACGTGTATCGTCGGCGGTTAGCCAGAAGAACCATTGTGTTCAAACCCCCCGGTGCGTGTCATTTCGAAGATTCGCGTGGTCTGTTACCATAGTTTTCCTCCCTCTGCTTTATGGCACATTTTTCTCTCTCCCTCCCCCCGTCTGATCCTGTTCAGACCTTATAATCTCTGGCTCTGGTCAAGAGGTCATTCTGCGAATCCAAGAATGGACAGACACCAGACGATCATCCATTTCCGATGTACAAAAAGATCACAAAACTGCCGAGAGGCAAACGCATCTGAAAAGTGACTCCTATTCTTTGGCTGACACTGGTAAACACCGGTCACAAGACTGAAAACTGCTTCGTTTCTTCTTCAAAAGCTCTTGACGAACACTTGGCGTGACGACGACGAGCCTCACAGCATGAGAACAGACCTCGACGACACCAGCAGCGGGGCGAGGATTGTAAACCTCCGGCTTCCTCCCCTTCACAGCTTGTTACGGTGCAATTAAACCGCGTCCATACATCCCCAGGATTTTCACACTACTTTTTCACACAGAATTGCCTTTTTTCCTTGCTTTTTATCTAACAACGCACGCTGGATTTTTGTTTTTCGCTCTCTCTCTCCTGTGAGCTTGCTAGCCCGGACGAGTCGCAGTCGACGAAAGGCTAACTCGCCCCGTAATGCCTCGAGCCAACCCACTGAGTTCCTCAGCCTTCGATGGAAAGTTGGGGGCGTTGGAGGGGTTGGGGTGAGGGGGGGATATGGAGAGGTAGAGAAAATGCGCCACAGACGAGTGTTGTAATCCAGTTTGTGGCAACACCTAGGGAGACGGTGGTTAAGGGCGGGAGGATAGTAGGGTTTGGGAGGTGCGGAGAGAGAGAGGCTGCGGAGCTATCGTCTGGTTACAGCTCAATCAGTCCTTGATTCACATTGGCTCACTCTCTCTCACACACACACACCTTCCTCTGAGGTCCGACCAGCTTGGAGGAGGTGCAGACCAGGACTCCGCGTGACAGTGCCAGGTGGTTGGGTGACGAGTGGGCAGAAGAATAGAGCGAAGAAGGGAAGTTGAAGACCAAACCTGAGGGTGGGGTGAGAGGAGAGGAGAAAGAATGCGGGAGGGGTAAAGTTAACCTGTGTTGGTTGGGTGAAGGGGGGAAAAAAAGGATGAGTTCTTTGTGTTATATAGCGGCTGGAGGTAAGGGGCTTGAGGAGACGCTGGAAGGTTCTGTTCATCCAAAACAAATTTACCGTCAGGTGAAGATTGAGGGAAACGCAGCTGAGAACTGTCCGGGAGGGTAGGATGTCGGTGAGCCTGTGGACGGAGGAGAAGACCGAGGAGTTGACTAATGCGTAATTTGAAGGCGCAATTCAGCTCGGGAGGGAGAGGGAGGGTGAGTAGGTGGACAGAAGGGAGGTTACTCTAGAGGTGCACGCGTGGTCTGAGGTGAAAGAGTGGCGTCGGCGGTAGGTTGCCTTGATGAACGACACGCGTAGATGATCGCTGTCTCATCTGTCTGTGGGCCTTCATCCCACCCCAACTACCCCATCCCCCCACTCCATCTCCACAACCTCCTCTTTGCGCATGTCCGACTTCAGCTCTTCATGCGAAGTAACTTAGGACGTATTCAAGCAAAAAGCAAAATGAATCTTATTTATATCCTTGTGAATCATTGGCTTTGCAAGAAATAAAGAAGGAAAATAGAAAATAGTGAGAAGGAACATTACTCATGGCACAGGGTGCAGTAGTTTGCTCCCCCTCTTTAAATTACAAGTAATGAAGACCCTTTCTTACCATTGCCGGGCTCCGAATCCTTCCCAACCCTGATGCCTGCCAGACTCGCGAGTATAACCCAAGGGAATTAATTAACTCCCTCCATTCCGATCACCCACCGAGCGATTTACTGGTGGATGAAACTTTGTCACAGCGTTGTATCATTTTGTGGTTGCTGTTGTTGTTAACTGGTAATGAACACGAGAGAAAACTTGTTCTTGTTGTTTTGCTGGAGTTGGCGACGACAAATCTGATGTTGACGATACTAATGATGACGGTTACATTATTGGACATTGAGGTCGCCACTGACCTGCTGTAATCTAATTGAAATGAGAAACTATAGGGTTAATTTTACATCAAGAAGATTCTTATAATTCCTTCGAAATTGTAAGCAGAGCAAAATTATAAATATTGATAAAGCATGAATAGCATACATAAATAAATAAGTTACATCGCTCGAGTCTAACCAACTCTTCGATAATCCTCAACAAAGTAATCTGATGATGATTTGTTAGGAGATGGAGAGTATCTCCTGTCATATTTGCTAAGAATCAACTTTTTGTTAAATTTGAAAACTACTACAGTGACGAAGATGAAGATGCTGTGAAAATGGTACCAGCACTGGGAAGTCTGAATGCTCACTCACTGTTATTGGACATTTTCTCACTAACATTCTCAGACACATTCTGTGGATTACCATATTTCCTAAGTCAAACATATTCATCTTTTTTGTAAGACATTTTTGTGCATCCAGCTGTATTTCGTTTTGGTATGATTGGACAATCAACTATACAGACTCTGCATGTGGGTGTTCTTGTTCCTATTACCCTCTTCGGATTTCTTCTCTAAGTCCAAATCTTGTAGTGATGTATCAGCTAATCATCGTCATTCAGTAAATATATCATGATTACACATGTTTTACTTGTTTGTATTTAATAAAGCAAAAAACGGCAATAAACATTTTGTCTTTGGTAGGGTAGAGAGAGAGAGGAAGCTAAAAAGAGAGAATTAGAAGATGATAGGTCTGGATCACATCACCCATCAGCCTTCACTTTGTATCCGAGTCCTTTACACGATGCATGATGTGAGCCACATCTCGCTGTTTACATCCATCAGGGCAGCGGCTGGAACCGGTCGTCATCTTTTTTTTTTCTCTCTTAAAGTTTTTCCTTTTTTTTTTTTTTTTGGTTTTGTTGAGCGGACGAGGAGTGTCTTGGTGATGGTGGTAGCGGTGATGATGATGTTTACACTTTATTCTTGAGAGCGAGAGATTTGCAGTGTTACTCGTCATCTCCCCCTCACCCCACACACACCTACCTCTATCCCCATCCTGTCTCTCTACCTCCCTTCCCATCTGTACGTGTGTGTGTGTGTGTTTGTTTTCTCACGTGCCTCTTTACTAAACACTGGGATTCTGTGCATCACACCTCGCTAGCAGTTTGAGCAGAGATTTGTCATTCATTTTCTTCCTGCTGTTGATTTTGTTCAATAACTATTTCACACAGAATACTTTTGCACATCCAGGCTGGAAGACAAGGTAATGAAATGTAGGTGTAAATGTCCTGAGTTTTATTTATAGTGTGTCTATGGCGGCTAGAGGGTGTGTAATTCAGTAGTTTTGATAAACAGGTCACCAAAGCTCACTTAAAACTCCTATCTCTATAAGATGATATGAAAACGCATGTTCAAGGACGTCCGCCATCTGCCAAGCAGGTAAATTTGTTTGTTTATTATTTTTAACCATTTCGCAATTTGCCAACTAGATATTTACCAAGGGCCCAGCTGCATTGCTGACAGACGAGAGCTTCCTGAAAGCTTACATATCACCGACTTTTTATTGTACATGCTTCAGACTTCAGTCAACTGACTCCACTGGACCCTTCATATAGTTGCCCTTAAAATGACAATATTGCTTGTTTGGATGAAAGGCAATACTCATGCATTGTTTGTTTTTGTCAAGCAGACAGTAATGTTCTGTCAGTTGACTCCCTGTAGATATCGTTACTATGGTTTCGGTTTGTGATATCTGTGCACTTGTCTAAAAGGGTCTTCGGCCCTCAAATAGCAGGAACGAAAGAGCGAAGACGATTCAACAACGGGTAACATTCTTTTCTTTGTAAATAAGCAAATAAACATGAGACTTTAGCTCTGAGGTTGTTTATTTCCAACAGCAGTGCAATGTGTGTTTCTGAAATAGTAGTGTCAGTGTTCCCCCTTTCAATGAGGTAAAATAGAATAAAAAATAAAATTAAAAAAACAACCAAAGGTTTAAGTAACTTAATTTATATACAATGTATGTAAAATTAACGAAGAGTGTCCAAAAATGGGTAAAGGAATGATGTAAAATACTAATTTAATTTTTATAAAAATTATAATCAAGATGAAATTTATATTAAGAAAAATTATTTTCCAATAAACATTACAACTTGTACTTAGGACAGAGAACAAGAAATCGTTAGGGTAAAACGGAAAATTAGAAAAATTTGAGTTTCTTATTCTCTCGCAAATATAACTAATCTTTTTTTTTTTTAAAAAAATTAAAAAAAGGACCTGACCGTCAACAGAACTGTGCAAAATGTAATTCTTTTATTTCTTTCTGTCTTCCTTTTCCTTCTTTTTTCTTTCCTTTCGTGTGTAAGAGAGTGGAGATACACTGACAGTAGCATGGTCGGATTGTGCACTGGCGGACAGACAAGCAGCCGGACAGAGACACGCAGACGGAGGACCAGAAAGACAACAGGATGATAAAATAATTTGTAGTAGGGCTTGTGTAGCCGGTTTTTTGCTGTGGGAAGGTCCTTGAGACAAGCTGATGTGCGATGATGCGTGATATATTTTTTTGTTTTTAGGCCCTGAAGTCGAGTGTCTGTCCCAAGCAGGCTTTTGCTGTTGTTCTATTGTGGTGACGACGACGACGACGACGACGACGACGACGACGACGATGAATGATGATGATGATGATGATGATGATGATGATGATGATGATTTCATTGCCTAGTGAATCACGAACAATCCCTTTGAAATTATCTAGGTGCATCAAATGTCTGAACTTGTCATCTCTCTCCGCTGTTGTGATCGCTAAAACGAGAGACCGGGATGCGATGGCCACCTTATCCTACGAGAAAACAAATTCGATAAAGTTATATTTTTCAGACCAGTCTACATACAACCAGCTTGAGACTGTCAGTTCTGTCACGGTCTATTTGGCAGCAATAATGGAGCAGGAAAATCCTAGTTTTTACTTCCGATGGTCGGAAACACTTTCTCTTCGTCTTTTTTTAAAATATTTTTATTATTCTATATATCTCCGTCTGGCTAGCATGCTTTATTTTATGTTCTTTTAAAATTAGATTTATTGCCGCAAGATCAAGAACTCCTACAGAAAAAGTTATTGCCCCTTTGAAAAACGACATGACGCTACGCTACGCTTCGCTGAACACACACTCACGCATGCGTACACACACGCCTTGTTAGGTAGGTATACAAACGCATATACGCACACACATACACACGCACGCACGCGCGCAAGGGATTATTAAACTCGCTTTGAGTTTCAAAACATTCATCTCAGTTGTTGTCGTTGCTGTATCTGTGGCTCAGACCATAATTCTCAGACCAAGACTCCAAGTCTTCACGGCGCATGACGGAAGGTGATGGGGAAAAGAAGTTTTCGCAGCTTGACAAATGTTACAAGTCATGTTAATGTCGGGACTCGGGGCATGCGCCATTCTTAAAACCACAGACTTGCTTGCACTCACTCAAGCGTGACCTCCTTCACTCATCCTGCTCCTGCTCCCCCCATCGACGGGAAGGAGGGAGAGGGGTTGAGAAGGTCAAAAGAGCGATGGGATGCGCAGGTCACCAGATGATTTGGGGTCCGTTGCCTGACACCTGTCGGCTGCCTTTGAAATCGACCTGGGCGAACGGTTTTCGAAAATTCAAGGTCAGAAACCGCCTCCCCCTTACCTTCTGCAAATAATGAAATAAAAATAATAAAAGTGGGTCTTACCTGAGATATTTAAGTAAGTCAAGTAGCGAGGGTTGGACACTCCATCGAGAGTAGTGCCGTGTTCTTAATTTGTCAGCACAGTGAAGTCACAGACGGATTCCATTTATCAGACTAGAATAAACAAGAGCGCCATGTTCTTCCAGGTGTCAAAACGAGGCCGAGATAAGACCGCGAGATTCTGATAGTCAGAATATAAGCATTTAGCATGACACCAACGTGTCCACCATTCTCTTTCGTCCAGTCATTTATTTATTTATTCAGTCACCATTCTCTCTTCTTGTAAGTGGTTCCCAACATTTTTGAAGATCATCAAGCAGGTCGCTACTTTCTTTCTTTCATAATTATGACCTCGTTCAGCAATAAGACGGGAGGACCTGGTTCCAAGACTAATTTTCCAGTATAAATGAAACGAGGGGGGACACATGATACTTGTTGAGCGATGCCAGACACTTAAAATGTACAACTGAACCAAAATTTTGTTTTTTTCTCTTTTTTTTTTGTTTTTCGTTTGTTGTTTTATTTTTTTTTTTTTTGTTTTGTTTTTTTTTTTTTTTTTTTTAAGAAACTATCATTGCTATTATGGTTTTTTCTAATGTTTGATGTCTATGAAAAATGACGGTAACTGCTAGTAACTTTTCTTGAGAAAACAGTGCAGCTATTTCACTTAGACAGCTTGATAAAGCGTCTTATTTTGTTTGTTGTTTCGCTGATTCTTTGGTTTCTTTTTTCATTTGTTTGTTCGTTTTCTTGCCTGTGTATCTGTTTGCTTATTTGTGAAAGGGTGATACAGCCTAAAATAAAACCGTAACCTATGTTGTTCTTTTTTAATATCAGATGTCCCACTGTGCAAACAAACGTGAGACAGGTAGGTGATTGCTTTCAATGCATCTTCTTAGTTACGTAACCGACACGTGATCACGTGACTACGTTCACCTTGACGTCGGTGTCGTCTTTCCGAAATAACTTGTGTCGCCATCATTCCTCACGGCAGTCTTTTCATCTTTTCATCTGATGAACTCATCAACTTCCCTCACTCCCTTCTCCTCCTTCCCCTCTCTCCGACGAACCCGGGGTTGTAGAAGAGGTCAACTAAGGTCAGTTTAGCCCTAAAATTCAGAAGATGCTTTCCAGCTCATGCAGCGATGGCAAGGAAGACTACACTCTCACTCGTCTGCACGAAAAGAGACACCGGCTGTTAGTGAATAGAGGGTCCCCCCTCGCTCTCCGGGCCGAGGATCGTCCCCTCTCCTCCCCAGTTGTACGGTCAGGACGCGAACAAAAGCCCAGACGAGTCTCTATCGCTGTATCGTGATGGTGGTTGTGAGTGGGGTCTTGTGGCTGTGTTTGACCGACAGATTATCGGCAGGGGGAGATGAAATGCAGAGTTTAGTGTCCGCCAAGGTATTTTCAATAGTCCAAATGATAGAACGATCGAGCGGAGAAATAAAGCAGGGTGAGTTGCAGACGACGATGGCTTATACTGGCGAGAAGTCTTCTGGCTAATATGCTCCTTTCTGATACCGAACGCTCGCACAACGGCATGCACGCTCACCATACTGTTCTGGGGCTGCAATCATGAAGTAGTCTTATCTCTGTAGTTAGGAAACAGTGTCCAAATCCTACTTCACTCCATGGCATATTTTCCACGGATATGACTACTGGTTCAGAGTGAAGCAGCATCCTCGGGATCTGAACACTGCTTGATAAGTACGGAGATGTCTTGACGTGTGTAATTCAGGTGTTGACAGAAAAATGATTGATACAAATCTGTGATCAACGCCTATTTCGTTTTTTTCTTTCAAAATGGCTTCTTCTGGCTTAGGAAAAGATATGCAAGTGATGGAGTGTAGTCAAACAGTGAACACCATTTGAGGCAGCACATCGCTCATCAACATCCAAATTACTTTTTTTTTCTTTGGGCGGGCGAAGGGGTGGTCAACAGTAAATCTAATTAGCCTCAGGCGTGACATGTTTTATTTGTCCCTATCTGTGCTTCCAGCCACCATAAAGTGGTCTGGTCTTTCCTAAACGACACGGCCCATATCACTGGTTGCGAGGCAAACGGACATAAAACATTCCACTCGACAAAACCGCTGGGAGCGATCGTGTGTCCCTAACAATGCCATGTCCAAGGTGAGAGACCCGCTCTTTGGACTATCAGTGTCGTTTTTCAGGGATGTTTAAAGGAGCCACACCTTGGTCTGCACTCTCCTGCACAGAGGCTCTCGGTGTCTCGCGCGCGCTTCAGAGGTCACCACGACGTCCATTGTTTCCGCGAGCTTTTTAGTACTGAGGGTTGTGATATGTTGCTCATCATTACAATGTCAAGCTGGTCGTTAAGCTGCAAGCAGCGGCAAGGTTTTGCGCGGGATCCCATTGACTACAAGAATAAAGTCCCCGGTTTGTTCCCATTTCAATATGCTTGTCAACAAAAGTATGAGAAAGTTTTCGCCTGAGTTACAAGGTAACACTTACAAGCCGGCCTATCAGCATGTAAATGACAGGAATACTTATCTTTATTATTTGTCGTTATACACACCTAGGCAAACATGTATCTGTATTTCTAACTCCTGAGAAGAAAAGAAAATAAACATCAACCTATAAGGTTTTGTATACAAGGAAGATGGGAAACTGCTTCTGAATGTATGCAGCAGATCCAAAGATTTAAAGAACCTAAATTATCTTGTAATTTTAAACCAGTTTTTATATTCGTATTCTTCCTATTATTATTTTTTTTCTTTCGCTTTTTCGCGATTTTTCTTCTTTCCTCTTTAGATGCTTTTTCTCAGCTATCTCGATTCTTGTGTAAATTACTTTGCATAAATATTTCTAATGTACGATCTTAAAATAAACATCTTTTAGAACATTAAAGTTTCACATACTTTTACCATTTCCCCACCACCACCATCCCACCGACGTACATTATCATTGTTAGACACAATCTTCTTCTTTGTCATATTTAGCTTGGGAAGAATTCTCAATTAACTTTCCAATAGTTCCTGACTACAACGCTTGACGTCACGAGAAAGCTTGCATAAACATACCCGGAACACAAACGGGTGCCTGACCGAGGTTACTTAAGAGTAAGGCCATAAAATTAAAAATAACTAATCAGCAGAAGGTTTCCCATCCTCCCCCGCGCCCAGGGCTCTGCTGGCATCCGTGTCAGGCAGGGAGAGGGATCCTGTCTTAATTTGTAGCTCGCGAGAACAGCAAACTTTGGCAACGGCACCGACAATGCCTTGACAGTGTCTAGGACAGGATGCAAAGTGTGGCAACCCCGGTATTTCCAATTTTGCATTTTCCATTTCTTTCTCTCCTCTCTCCTTCGTTTCACTCCTTTATACTTCCTTTCCCTTGTTTTTCCACAGTTTCCATTACTTTCCCTCCTATATATCTCTATACACGCGCTATATCTATAGATATCTCTATACATGTGTTGTACCTATAGATATCCCTATAAGTGTGCTGTATCTATAGATATCTCTATACACGCGCTATATATAAAGATATCTCGATACGCGCGCTAGATACAGCACATGTATAGAGATATCTATAGATACAGCACATGATATCTCTAGAAACAGCGCGCGTAAGGAGATATCTCTATTTAAAGCGCGGGTATGTAGATATCTCTAGATACAGCGTGCCAATGGAGATATCTCTAGATACAGCCCGCGTATGGAGATATCTCTAGATACAGCTCTCCTATGGAGATATCTCTAGATACAATGTGGCAATGGAGATATCTCTGGATACAGCTCTCCTATTGAGATATCTCTAGATACAGCGCGGCAATGGAGATATCTCTAGATACAGCGCGGCAATGGAGATATCTCTAGATACAGCGCATGTATGGTGTTATCTCCAGATAAAGCGCGGGTATGGAGATATCTCTAGATACAGCGCGCGTATGGAGATATCTCTAGATCTCTATTAGGCTGTTCGGCATACAAGAAAGTACCAGTGAGAACTACACAGAGTGCAGCTCAAAAGTGATTAGTCTCCTGAACGAACTATGTGATGTAAAATTATGGTGTGCCGAGGACATTGAGCGGGCCCATCGACTTGGGTTTAAGAGGACTGGTGACAACCGCCCCCGACCCATGATTGTACAATTTTATCGATGGTCCGATAAAATGGTTCTACTAAGCGACAAAAATGTGAGGGACAAGCTTCGAACGGTCGGTATTAGAGTAGCCTCTGACCTGACGAGACTACAGGCTAATAACATATCAAAAGCCCGTGAAGAAGGGAAGTTCGCTTTTTACAAAAATGGACAACTCCACACAGAACCGAGACGCACACGTCCCAGAATCGACAACGAGGCTGGTGTTAAACAAAACAGTTAACGAAGATGGCAAGTACACGACAGACCCCGCCACCCTGGTGCTGACACCCTAGGTGCCTCCAACTGTCAGGAATACATACGTCAAACTCAATCGAATAGACAAGATCGGAGTGAGAGACATCAACAACCTACCCGACCTTCCCCCTCCAGACATCCTTCGCTGGCGACACTGACACCAACTGTGAAACGCACGGTGAGATGTCTCCTAAACGCTCTGTTAGCAGTGTGTGTGCAAGTGATCAACATGCCAATCAGAGCGAATTCAGTGAATACAGTGAAAATTCGGAGCAAGATTGTACAGATAGACACTCTTCAGGACGTAGACAGCCCCCTCGTACAGCTCGTACAGCTCATGCAAAGAACGGTAATCAAGTAAATCAAACATCTCGTACGAGTGGTCAGAGTTGCCTGCCCAGTGAATGGAGGACCTCGAAAACGACATCGAAAATGGAAAACAGTACCCAAAAAAGAACATCAACAACGAAAAAGTGACAGGATGGCCCGGCCTACTACAGTTCATTAAAATCCCTATCAGATAATATCGAGGGACTCTCAGTGGACGAGATGAAGATGATGTCTTGGAATATTCAAGGACTGAAGTGCAAACTGGGGGTACCATCCTTTAGAGAGTTCTGCAGAAAATTTAAAATTTTTGCTTTATTGGAGACCTGGTCATGTCAGCTGAGTGAGATAGAAGATGCCTTCTCAGACTATGTTGTATACTTATCTTCACGCGAACAGAGACTCAAGGGTGGCGTAGCTGTTTGTATTCATAAAACTGTGTCCTCAGATATTATACTCCTTAAGCTGGCAGAGGATTTTATTTTCCTTAAAATAGGTAAGTCTGTTTTGAACAGCTGGGAGGATATTATTGTTGCCTGTCAAAAAGATCAGTAATCTATGGGGATGACAACAGTAACGGGATAGAAAATTTAGGTCAACATATGAATCAATTAGCTAGTGACCATCCGAACTTACCATGGTTGTTATGCGGTGACTTTAATGCCCGCACAGCGGAACTTAGTGATGCTGACTAATGATGACAGCGATAGACATGTACACCCCCTAAAAGACCTTAAATTCTGTTTGAAATATCTGAAACACCCCCCCCCCCATGTTCATCCAAAGATCTTAACATAAATAAATTTGGTCAGGAACTTATAAAGCTCTGCAAAGAATTTGATTTTTATTGTTAACGGTAGATTAACCGGGGATAAACAAGGAGAAATTACATGTGTAGCTAATAGGGGCAAAAGTGTTGTGGATTATTTCATTTGTTCAAGCTCCATATTTGACTTGATCTCAGAAATGCATGTAGACAATAGGGATGAGTCAGACTGTCGCGTACCACCCACGGCTTCACCGGAAGCACGCTCAAGGCCACTCACACAGCAGGCCACACACGCCCAGTCACTCAGCCGGAGGCAGGATGCGACTTACTTCTCGAACCTGTGCCAAAGCGTAGACCCAGACAAAGACGGAAAGAACGACACAAATATGAAGTTTAATAAAAAAAATATATATATATATCCAACCACCAATACCTAATAAACCAGAAAAAGAAAATACCGATGCGAGTACTCGCAAAAAAAAAGGAACAAAACAAACCAACAACCAGGTACTGCACCCCCGCAAAGAGAATAAAAACTAAACGCAACGCGCACAAATTATAACACAGCAGTAAAACAAACAAAAAAAAAAAACAAAAACCGCGCACCGCAGCCCAGTACAGTCAGTTAAACATAGTCTCCCCCTAAGTCTTTAATTCTTAACACAGAGCAGGGGTTTGATGCGCTTAGTACACAGTCTCTGGAGCTGGTTCACCGTACAGTTCCCTTTCTGAATGCAGGTGTAGAGCCCGTAGACGTGGACGTCACAAATGAAGAAGTGTAGAATGGTCGATTATATCTCAGACGAATACTCGTCGAACAAAAAATGGCGTGGAGCGAGGACATAAGGCACGCATAGCACGTATACACAGGAAGTACGCAGTAAATACACACCAAGGGTGTGCACCTCGGACATACACAAAAAGCCTGAAATAAATAAAAGAACACCGGTCACTAAAAGGCTACAGGAAAAAATAACAAAACATCCCCCTCCATGTCCCCCTTAAACCACGACATGAAATAGCCCTAAATTACACACATACAAAAATGGCATCATAAGGAGTAAACACATACTCGCGTATCCTAATGCTCAGGCGTGTGCAGCCTCTCATCCAAAAACAAACATAACAAATGGGGAAAATCTGCACTCACCCATCCGGCTTATGCTAATGACCGACGGTCACCCCGAGAAGAAACGGAAGCACACTCCCGTAGACACTGGATGTCACAGCCGAATGCTGTCATTCCGACACCCTCCGCACTTTCCACAAGTCCCGGTGGTCACTGCTGGCATCAACTCGCTAGTACAACCAGCCTCTCAGTGCCCACAAGCTTGGGTCAGTCGTGACAGAGCATACACCTGGCACCTTGCCTCACAGCACAGACTCCAGCCGTCTTCTCACAACAGAAAAAACTTCTCCGCTCTACTCAGCGCCTTGGTAAGAAATCTCTCACCACCAGCAGCCCGCCCTCAAGCAGCTCTCTCGTGACGTAGCAAGACTGTGACGTCAGGTGCTGCTACAGACAACGGGCGAAGGCCTTGACCTTTTCCCGCGAACCGGACAAAAATAACCTGAAAACACCCGTTAACTGTCGTCTGCTGTGAGCTACCTCTCCAATACAGGAGCGTCCCCGCGCACTGAGAGAAATGCAGACCTAGAGGAAATCATGACACGCGACACAGACCATTTACCTATTGTCATTACATTGCTAAAAGATTCAGATACCAAGGTAGTGATACAATAAATACCACAATTCACTTAGAAGATGAGGTTAGATATATATGGCAAGACCAAACATGAAGCACAATTACAACTGAAATATCTGAAAACAAAAGCAGAGATAGAACTTTCAACGTTTTTAGTCGCTCTAAATAAAGTGTTGAAGACGGGTCCTCCTGTTTTTGTAGATTTTCTTCAGAAAGCAGCTTCCCACATGAAATCAAAGCACACTGCACAAAAACATCGGACCCAGCCACAATGGTGGGGATGCAGAATGTACACGTACAAAAAAGTGAAACGCAAGCAGTTAAGAACATTTAGGAAGAGCAATACACAATTAGACCTACAAAAATATTAAACCTCAAAAAAACATTCAAAAACCTATGTAAAACAAAAAAAGAAAAATATGACGAGCGTATAATCAGGGATCTGACAACACTGCATGTAATGACCTAATACTAGAACTTCTGGCAGAAAGTGAAAGCTCTTACAACAAATGCATAATGATCGCAATAAAATAGCTCCTCAGGCATGGTATGACTACTTTAGAGACCTCCTAAACATAACACAAACATCATGTGATACTGATTTTGACATACAGGTTGAAAGTTCAGTACATGTCCATAATAAGGGAAACTGTGAGGCAATGTTTACATTTTAGCGCTACACTCAAACATAGAAGAGGAAATTTCTCACTCGGAAATACTTGAAGCTATCCGTTGCCAAAAAAAAGCAAAAGCACCTGGACCTGATGGATTACCTTCTGACCTATTTAAGATTGCAGATAACATCCTCCTAAAATTCTACATCCCTCTTCAATAAAGTGTTCACAAGTGGTACATTATCGGAAAAGTTGGTCGAAGGCAATAATCTTTCCTTTTACCACAAGAAAGGTGATAAAGGTAAAGTAAAATAACTTTAGAGGGATTTCACATTTAAATATTATCAGCAAACTGTACAGCTGCATTATTAACAAAAGACTGACCAATTCTGTGAAGAAAATGAACTTATCCAGAAGCTCAAGCAGGTTTTCGCAAAGGTTACAACAGATAATATTTTTCTGCCTTCAGTCACTGATTTAGAAATATTGCAAAACAAGGTGGACGCGTTTTACCCTTTTGTAGATTTTTTCGAGAGCATTCGACAGTATTGACAGATCTAAACTGTTATACATCCTGCTAAAAAAAGGGTGTCCATGGAAGAATGTTTCAAACACTACATTAGTATGTATAAAAATGTGAAAGCGGCTGTTAAGGTTGGATCTCAAATACTGACTACTTTGATTGTATATCCGGTGTCAAACAAGGATGTGTACTGAGCCCTTACTGTTTTCATATTTATCTGAGCTTTGGTCAGACCTAACATTATGTGGTGCACGTGGTATTGATGTGTCCTGGCAGATCCACTTGGGATCTCCCTTTTGATGTATGCTGATGACATTGCTATTGTTTGCTGATTCCCCTGTTGACCTTCAACGTAAAATTGTTATCTTGAAACATTTGTAACAAATGTGGACTTACAGTCAATATGGACAAAACAAAAAGTATAGTTTTTAAAAAAATGGTGGATTTATTAAAGATTGCAAAAAAAAAAAAAAAAATGGTACTATGCTGGAAAGAAAGATTATTGTAGAACCGAGCTATAATTATTTGGGATATTACATTCACGTCTACACTTAAATGGGTCAAATGTACTGATAGTTTTATCTGGAAAGGCATTAAAAGCCTTTGCAGGATCAAGAAGATGTAATTTAGACTAAAGAGCCTTCCAACAGACATAATCTTTAAAATATTTGACACAAAAATAAAACCTATCCTTTTATATGGATCTGAGATTTGGTTGGAAGCAATACAATGATATAGAGAAAGTTCAAATAAAACTTTGTAAATTAATTTTAAATGTAGGTAGGGATGCTAAAATGATATAGCTTTTGAGTGAATGTGGAAGGGTTCCTCTTGTGTCTGATTCATATGATAAAGAGTTATTCAATACTGGTGCAGAATATTAACGTTGCCAGAACACAGGTACCAAAACAATGTTACAACATGTTATATTTACAAGATAAGGCCGGCAGAACCAACTGGGCCTCCAAGTTAGAATTTTATTATGTAGTATGGTTTTGGATATGTATGGGAATGGCAGACAGTTTGTATCTCCCTTATTCATCACCACTATAAAAGAAAGATTCAAGGATTGCTCTCTCCAAAAATGGCATGATTCAGTATCTTTCTTCTTTCTTCTTCTTCAGATTACTGTGATTACCAGCCAGATTTACTTAGAGCAACATACATAGACAGATATTACGACGTGAACATAGACGGGTCCTGTGTTTGTTGAGAAGTAATTGTTTACCCCTTAATGGAAATACTCGTCACCAAACTAGCAACAAACCTGAGTGCAAGCATGTAATAGTCAAAGTGTGAAAGACCGATACATTTTCTGTTATATGCCCTAAATATACAACTCTACGTAAGAGATATATCCACTCTTTTACCATAAATTCCCCTTCATCTTTAAGGTTCTACCTTTTGTGTAAGAACCTTAAGGTAAAGTAGCTATTAATGTAGCCCTCTATATATAACAGAATTTCTGAAAATGAGGACATCATGACAGTGTCCATATAATTAGTTAGAACTGAATGTCATTATAACTGTTTATCATTTAACTAAAAACCAAATACAAATAAAAGGTTGATCATGTACAGTGCAATCCACTGCTAATTTGCATGTAACATACAATATAAGAGGTTGATGTGAACAAATGGTATCTAGAAAATGTACATTACAACACGTAAGATCGTATGACATGTGCATTGCATGAGATATAGGGATGATTGTTATATTTTGATGTTGATGTGGGCCAGATGGCCTCCTAAAAACTGAACGAATAAATAAAAAAAACAGCCCGCGTATAGAGATATCTCTAGATACAGGGCTTGTATGGAGATATCTTCAGATACAGCCCGCGCATGGAGATATCTCTAGAAACAGCACGACTATGGAGTTATCTCTAGATACAGCGACTGTATGGAGATATCACTAGATACAGATTTCGTATGAAGATATCTCTACATACAGCGCACCAAAGGAGATATCTCTAGATACAGCGCAGCTATTGAGATATCTCTAGATACAGTGCGCGTATGGAGATATCTCTAGATACAGCGCGCCAATGGAGATATCTCCAGATACAGCGCTTGTATGGAGTTATCTCTAGATAGAGCCCGCGTATGGAGATATCTCTAGATACAGCTCTCCTATGGAGATATCTCTAAATACAGAGCGGCAATGGCAATATCTCTAGATAAAGCGCGCCAATGGAGATATCTCTAGATACAGCGCGGGTATGGAGATATCTCTAGATACAGCACATGTATGGAGATATCTTTAGATACAGCCAACGCATGGAGATATCTCCAGATACAGAGTGAATATTTAGATATCTTGAGGTTGCAGCTCTCCTATGGAGATTTCTCTAGATACAGCGCACATATGGAGATATCTCATGATACAGCGGCCCATATGGAGATATCTCTAGATACAGGCTTGTATGGAGATATCTCTAGATACAGAGACGCGTATGGAGATATCTCTACATACAGCGCGGGTATAGAGATACTCTCTTGATAGCCCGTGTATGGAGATATCTCTAGATAACAGCGCAATGAATGGAGTTATCTCTAGATAGAGCCCGCGTATGGAGATATCTCTAGATACAGCTCTCTCTATGGAGATATCTCTAAATACAGCGCGGCAATGGCAATATCTCTAGATACCGCGCGCCAATGGAGATATCTCTAGATACAGCGCGGGTATGGAGATATCTCTAGATACAGCACATGTATGGAGATATCTCTAGATAGAGCGTGGAAAGGGAGATATCTCTAGATACAGCGCAGGTATGGTGTTATCTCTAGATACAACGCTTTTATGGAGATATCTCTAGATAGAGCCCGCGTATAGAGATGTCTTTAGATACAGCACGGGTATGGAGATATCTCTAGATAGAGTGCTTTTGTGGAAATATCTATGGATAGAGCCCGCGTATGGAGATATCTCTAGATAGAGCCCGCGTATGGAGATATCTCTAGATACAGCTTGGGTATGGAGATATCTCTAGATACAGCGCTTGCATGGATTTATCACTAGATACAGCGCTTTTATGGAGATATCTCTAGATACAGCGCTTTTAAAAAGATATCTCTAGATAGAGCGCAGGTATGGTGTTATCTCTAGATACAGCGCTTATATGGAGATATCTCCAGATACAGCACTTTTATGGAAATATCTCTGGATAGAGCCCTCATATGGAGATATCTCTAGATAGAGCCCGCGTATGGAGATATCTCTAGATACAGCGTGGGTATGGAGATATCTCTAGATACAGCGCTTGTATGGAGTTATCTCTAAATACAATGCTTTTATGGAGATATCTCTAGATGGAGCCCACATATGGAGATATATCTAGATACAGCGCGGTATGGAGATATCTCTAGATACAGCCCGCGTAAGGAGATATCTCAAGATACAGCGCTTTCATTGAGATATCTCTAGATACAGAGTGGAAAGGGAGATATCTCTAGATACAACGCTTTATGCAGATATCTCTAGATACAGCGTGGAAAGGGAGATATCTCTAGATACAGCGCTTTTATGGAGATATCTCCATATACAGCGCTTGTATGGAGTTATCTCTAGATAGAGCCCGCGTATGGAGATATCTCTAGATACAGCTCTCCTATGGAGATATCTCTAAATACATCGCGGCAATGGCAATATCTCTAGATACCGCGCGCCAATGGAGATATCTCTAGATACAGCGCGGGTATGGAGATATCTCTAGATACAGCACATGTATGGAGATATCTTTAGATACAGCCAACGCATGGAGATATCTCCAGATACAGAGTGAATATTTAGATATCTTTAGTTGCAGCTCTCCTATGGAGATATCTCTAGATACAGCGCACATATGGAGATATCTCTAGATACAGCGCCCATATGGAGATATCTCTAGATACAGCGCTTGTATGGAGATATCTCTAGATACAGAACTGCGTATGGAGATATCTCTACATACAGCGCGGGTATAGAGATATCTCTTGATACAGCCCGTGTATGGAGATATCTCTAGATACAGCGCATGAATGGAGTTATCTCTAGATAGAGCCCGCGTATAGAGATATCTCTAGATACAGCGCTTTTATGGAGATATCTTTAGATAGAGCGTGGAAAGGGAGATATCTCTAGATAGAGCACGCGTATGGAGATATCTCTAGATACAGCGCAGGTATGGTGTTATCTCTAGATACAACGCTTTTATGGAGATATCTCTAGATAGAGCCCGCGTATAGAGATGTCTTTAGATACAGCACGGGTATGGAGATATCTCTAGATAGAGTGCTTTTGTGGAAATATCTCTGGATAGAGCCCGCGTATGGAGATATCTCTAGATAGAGCCCGCGTATGGAGATATCTCTAGATACAGCTTGGGTATGGAGATATCTCTAGATACAGCGCTTTTAAAAAGATATCTCTAGATAGAGCGCAGGTATGGTGTTATCTCTAGATACAGCGCTTATATGGAGATATCTCTAGATACAGCACTTTTATGGAAATATCTCTGGATAGAGGCCCGCGTATGGAGATATCTAGTATGCGTGGTATGGAGATATCTCTAGATACAGCGCTTGTAATGAGTTTATCGTCTAAATACAATGCTTTTTATGGGATATTCTAGATGGAGCCCACATATGGAGATATATCTAGATTACAGCGGGTATGGAGATTATCTCTAGATACAGCGCGTAAGGAGATAATCAAGATACAGCGCTTTCATGAGATATCTCTAGATACAGCGTGAAAGGGAGATATCTTCTAGATACAACGCTTTTATTATACAGCTCTAGATAGAGCCCGCGGAGATATCTCTAGATACAGCGTGTATGGGGATATCTCATTAGATGGCTATTTTCATTGGAGATACTAGATTACAGCGTGGAAAGGAGATATCTCTAGATAGAGCACGTATAGAGATATCTCTAGATACAGCGTGGAAAGAGATATGATATCTCTAGATACAGCGCTTTATGGAATATCTCTAGATACAGCGATAATGGAAGGGAGATATATTAGATACAGCCGCTAGATACAGCGCTACTTCTCTAGATCGGAGATAAGCGAGATATCTCTAGATCAAGATACAGCGTGAAAGTGGAGGGATACAGCGCTTTTATGGAGATATCTCTATACAGCGCAGCGCTATCTTTTATGGAGAGCGTGGAAAGAGCATATGGAGAATCTCTAGATACAGCGTGGAAAGAGATATCTCTAGATACAGCGCTTTTATGGAGATATCTCTAGTACAGCGCTTTTATGGAGATATCTCTACAGCGTGGAAAGGGAGATATCTTCTAGATACAGCGCTTTTATGGAGCTAGATACAGGAGATATCTCTAGATAGCGTATATCTCTAGATAGCGTATACTTTATGGAGTATCTCAAAAGGAATATCTCTAGATACAGCCGCTTTTATGGAGATATCTCTAGATACAGCGTGGAGATATCTCTAGATGCTATGGAGATATACTCTCTAGATAGCGCTTTATGGAGAATTCTAGTCAGCGTGGAAAGGGAGATACTAGATACAGCGGGAGATATCTCTAGATACAGCGTGGAAAGGGAGATTATCTCTAGATACAGCGCTTTTATGATATCTCTAGATACAGCATTGTATCTCTTAGCGTTTATGGGAGATATCTCTAGATACAGAAAGGTCTCTAGATACAGCGCTTTTTATGGAGATATCTCTAGATACATGGAAAAGCGCTAGATACAGCTGGAGATCTCTAATACAGCGGGAGATATCTCTAGATACAGCGTGAAAGGGAGATATTTAGATAACAGCGTTTTATGGAGATATCTCTAGATACAGCGTGGAAAGGGAGATATCTCTAGATACAGCGCTTTTTATGGAGATATCTCTAGATACAGCGTGAAAGGGAGATATTCTAGATACAGCGAAATGGAGATTATCTCTAGATACATGGAAAGGGAGATATCTTAGATGGAGATATCTCTAGATACAGCGTGGAAAGGGAGAATATCTCTAGATACAGCGCTTTTATGGAGATATCTCTAGATACAGCGTGGAAAGGGAGATATCTCTAGATACAGCGCTTTTATGGAGATATCTCTAGATACAGCGTGGAAAGGGAGATATCTCTAGATACAGCGCTTTTATGGAGATATTCTAGATACAGGGAGATATCTCTAGATACAGCGGGAGATATCTCTAGATACAGCGCTTTTATGGAGATATCTCTAGATACAGCGTGGAAAGGGAGATATCTCTAGATACAGCGCTTTTATGGAGATATCTCTAGATACAGCGTGGAAGGGAGATATCTCTAGATACAGCGCTTTTTATGGAGATATCTCTAGATACAGCGTGGAAAGGGAGATATCTCTAGATACAGCGTGGAGATATTCTAGATACAGCGTGGAAAGGGAGATATATTCTAGATACAGCGCTTTTATGGAGATATCTCTAGATACAGCGTGGAAAGGGAGATATCTCTAGATACAGCGCTATATCTAGAATACAGCGTGGAAAGGGAGATATCTCTAGATACAGCGTATGGAGATATCTCTAGATACAGCGTGGAGATATCTCTAGATACAGCGTGGAAAGGGAGATATCTCTAGATACAGCGCTTTTTATGGAGATATCTCTTAGATACAGCGGGAAGGGAGATATCTCTAGATACAGCGTTTTATGGAGATATCTCTAGATACAGCGTGGAAAGGGAGATATCTCTAGATACAGTTTTATGGAGATATCTCTAGATACAGCGTGGAAAGGGAGATATCTCTAGATACAGCGCTTTATGGAGATATCTCTGGAGATACAGCGTGGAAGGGAGATATCTCTAGATACAGCGTGGAAAGGGAGATATCTCTAGATACAGCGCTTTTATGGAAAGATATCTCTAGATACAGCGTGGAAAGGGAGATATCTCTAGATACAGCGTGGAGATATCTCTAGATACAGCGCTTTTATGGAGATATCATCTCTAGATACAGCGTTGGAAAGGGAGATATCTCTAGATACAGCGTTTATGGAAATCTCTAGAGCGTGGAAAGGAGATATCTCTAGATACCAGCGCCTTTTATGGAGATATCTCTAGATACAGCGTGGAAAGGGAGATATCTCTAGATACATATCTCTAGATACAGCGTGGAAAGGGAGATATCTCTAGATACAGCGCTTTTATGGAGATATCTCTAGATACAGCGTGGAAAGGGAGATATCTCTAGATACAGCGCTTTTATGGAGATATCTCTAGATACAGCGTGGAAAGGGAGATATCTCTAGATACAGCGCTTTTATGGAGATATCTCTAGATACAGCGTGGAAAGGGAGATATCTCTAGATACAGCGCTTTTATGGAGATATCTCTAGATACAGCGTGGAAAGGGAGATATCTCTAGATACAGCGCTTTTATGGAGATATCTCTAGATACAGCGTGGAAAGGGAGATATCTCTAGATACAGCGCTTTTATGGAGATATCTCTAGATACAGCGTGGAAAGGGAGATATCTCTAGATACAGCGCTTTTATGGAGATATCTCTAGATACAGCTTTTATGGAGTCTCTAGATACAGCTGGAAAGGGAGATATCTCTAGATACAGCGCTTTTATGGAGATATCTCTAGATACAGCGCTTTTATGGAGATATCTCTAGATACAGCGCTTTTATGGAGATATCTCTAGATACAGCGTGGAAAGGGAGATATCTCTAGATACAGCGCTTTTATGGAGATATCTCTAGATACAGCGTGGAAAGGGAGCTCTCTAGATACAGCGCTTTTATGGAGATATCTCTAGATACAGCGTGGAAAGGGAGATATCTCTAGATACAGCGCTTTTATGGAGATATCTCTAGATACAGCGTGGAAAGGGAGATATCTCTAGATACAGCGCTTTTATGGAGATATCTCTAGATACAGCGTGGAAAGGGAGATATCTTCTAGATACAGCGCTTTTATGGAGATATCTCTAGATACAGCGTGGAAAGGGAGATATCTCTAGATACAGCGCTTTTATGGAGATATCTCTAGATACAGCGTGGAAAGGGAGATATCTCTAGATACAGCGCTTTTATGGAGATATCTCTAGATACAGCGTGGAAAGGGAGATATCTCTAGATACAGCGCTTTTATGGAGATATCTCTAGATACAGCGTGGAAAGGGAGATATCTCTAGATACAGCGCTTTTATGGAGATATCTCTAGATACAGCGTGGAAAGGGAGATATCTCTAGATACAGCGCTTTTATGGAGATATCTCTAGATACAGCGTGGAAAGGGAGATATCTCTAGATACAGCGCTTTTATGGAGATATCTCTAGATACAGCGTGGAAAGGGAGATATCTCTAGATACAGCGCTTTTATGGAGATATCTCTAGATACAGCGTGGAAAGGGAGATATCTCTAGATACAGCGCTTTTATGGAGATATCTCTAGATACAGCGTGGAAAGGGAGATATCTCTAGATACAGCGCTTTTATGGAGATATCTCTAGATACAGCGTGGAAAGGGAGATATCTCTAGATACAGCGCTTTTATGGAGATATCTCTAGATACAGCGTGGAAAGGGAGATATCTCTAGATACAGCGCTTTTATGGAGATATCTCTAGATACAGCGTGGAAAGGGAGATATCTCTAGATACAGCGCTTTTATGGAGATATCTCTAGATACAGCGTGGAAAGGGAGATATCTCTAGATACAGCGCTTTTATGGAGATATCTCTAGATACAGCGTGGAAAGGGAGATATCTCTAGATACAGCGCTTTTATGGAGATATCTCTAGATACAGCGTGGAAAGGGAGGATCAGATATAGATACAGCGCTTTTATGGAGATATCTCTAGATACAGCGTGGAAAGGGAGATATCTCTAGATACAGCGCTTTTATGGAGATATCTCTAGATACAGCGTGGAAAGGGAGATATCTCTAGATACAGCGCTTTTATGGAGATATCTCTAGATACAGCGTGGAAAGGGAGATATCTCTAGATACAGCGCTTTTATGGAGATATCTCTAGATACAGCGTGGAAAGGAGATATCTCTAGATACAGCGCTTTTATGGAGATATCTCTAGATACAGCGTGGAAAGGGAGATATCTCTAGATACAGCGCTTTTATGGAGATATCTCTAGATACAGCGTGGAAAGGGAGATATCTCTAGATACAGCGCTTTTATGGAGATATCTCTAGATACAGCGTGGAAAGGGAGATATCTCTAGATACAGCGCTTTTATGGAGATATCTCTAGATACAGCGTGGAAAGGGAGATATCTCTAGATACAGCGCTTTTATGGAGATATCTCTAGATACAGCGTGGAAAGGGAGATATCTCTAGATACAGCGCTTTTATGGAGATATCTCTAGATACAGCGTGGAAAGGGAGATATCTCTAGATACAGCGCTTTTATGGAGATATCTCTAGATACAGCGTGGAAAGGGAGATATCTCTAGATACAGCGCTTTTATGGAGATATCTCTAGATACAGCGTGGAAAGGGAGATATCTCTAGATACAGCGCTTTTATGGAGATATCTCTAGATACAGCGTGGAAAGGGAGATATCTCTAGATACAGCGCTTTTATGGAGATATCTCTAGATACAGCGTGGAAAGGGAGATATCTCTAGATACAGCGCTTTTATGGAGATATCTCTAGATACAGCGTGGAAAGGGAGATATCTCTAGATACAGCGCTTTTATGGAGATATCTCTAGATACAGCGTGGAAAGGGAGATATCTCTAGATACAGCGCTTTTATGGAGATATCTCTAGATACAGCGTGGAAAGGGAGATATCTCTAGATACAGCGCTTTTATGGAGATATCTCTAGATACAGCGTGGAAAGGGAGATATCTCTAGATACAGCGCTTTTATGGAGATATCTCTAGATACAGCGTGGAAAGGGAGATATCTCTAGATACAGCGTGGAAAGGGAGATATCTCTAGATACAGCGCTTTTATGGAGATATCTCTAGATACAGCGTGGAAAGGGAGATATCTCTAGATACAGCGCTTTTATGGAGATATCTCTAGATACAGCGTGGAAAGGGAGATATCTCTAGATACAGCGCTTTTATGGAGATATCTCTAGATACAGCGTGGAAAGGGAGATATCTCTAGATACAGCGCTTTTATGGAGATATCTCTAGATACAGCGTGGAAAGGGAGATATCTCTAGATACAGCGCTTTTATGGAGATATCTCTAGATACAGCGTGGAAAGGGAGATATCTCTAGATACAGCGCTTTTATGGAGATATCTCTAGATACAGCGTGGAAAGGGAGATATCTCTAGATACAGCGCTTTTATGGAGATATCTCTAGATACAGCGTGGAAAGGGAGATATCTCTAGATACAGCGCTTTTATGGAGATATCTCTAGATACAGCGTGGAAAGGGAGATATCTCTAGATACAGCGTAGGGAGATATCTCTAGATACAGCGCTTTTATGGAGATATCTCTAGATACAGCGTGGAAAGGGAGATATCTCTAGATACAGCGCTTTTATGGAGATATCTCTAGATACAGCGTGGAAAGGGAGATATCTCTAGATACAGCGCTTTTATGGAGATATCTCTAGATACAGCGTGGAAAGGGAGATATCTCTAGATACAGCGCTTTTATGGAGATATCTCTAGATACAGCGTGGAAAGGGAGATATCTCTAGATACAGCGCTTTTATGGAGATATCTCTAGATACAGCGTGGAAAGGGAGATATCTCTAGATACAGCGCTTTTATGGAGATATCTCTAGATACAGCGTGGAAAGGGAGATATCTCTAGATACAGCGCTTTTATGGAGATATCTCTAGATACAGCGTGGAAAGGGAGATATCTCTAGATACAGCGCTTTTATGGAGATATCTCTAGATACAGCGTGGAAAGGGAGATATCTCTAGATACAGCGCTTTTATGGAGATATCTCTAGATACAGCGTGGAAAGGGAGATATCTCTAGATACAGCGCTTTTATGGAGATATCTCTAGATACAGCGTGGAAAGGGAGATATCTCTAGATACAGCGCTTTTATGGAGATATCTCTAGATACAGCGTGGAAAGGGAGATATCTCTAGATACAGCGCTTTTATGGAGATATCTCTAGATACAGCGTGGAAAGGGAGATATCTCTAGATACAGCGCTTTTATGGAGATATCTCTAGATACAGCGTGGAAAGGGAGATATCTCTAGATACAGCGCTTTTATGGAGATATCTCTAGATACAGCGTGGAAAGGGAGATATCTCTAGATACAGCGCTTTTATGGAGATATCTCTAGATACAGCAGTTTTATGGAGATATCTCTAGATACAGCGCTTTTATGGAGATATCTCTAGATACAGCGTGGAAAGGGAGATATCTCTAGATACAGCGCTTTTATGGAGATATCTCTAGATACAGCGTGGAAAGGGAGATATCTCTAGATACAGCGCTTTTATGGAGATATCTCTAGATACAGCGTGGAAAGGGAGATATCTCTAGATACAGCAAGGGAGATATCTCTAGATACAGCGCTTTTATGGAGATATCTCTAGATACAGCGTGGAAAGGGAGATATCTCTAGATACAGCGTGGAGATATCTCTAGATACAGCGCTTTTATGGAGATATCTCTAGATACAGCGTGGAAAGGGAGATATCTCTAGATACAGCGCTTTTATGGAGATATCTCTAGATACAGCGTGGAAAGGGAGATATCTCTAGATACAGCGCTTTTATGGAGATATCTCTAGATACAGCGTGGAAAGGGAGATATCTCTAGATACAGCGCTTTTATGGAGATATCTCTAGATACAGCGTGGAAAGGGAGATATCTCTAGATACAGCGCTTTTATGGAGATATCTCTAGATACAGCGTGGAAAGGGAGATATCTCTAGATACAGCGCTTTTATGGAGATATCTCTAGATACAGCGTGGAAAGGGAGATATCTCTAGATACAGCGCTTTTATGGAGATATCTCTAGATACAGCGTGGAAAGGGAGATATCTCTAGATACAGCGCTTTTATGGAGATATCTCTAGATACAGCGTGGAAAGGGAGATATCTCTAGATACAGCGCTTTTATGGAGATATCTCTAGATACAGCGTGGAAAGGGAGATATCTCTAGATACAGCGCTCTCGATATCTCTAGATACAGCGTGGAAAGGGAGATATCTCTAGATACAGCGCTTTTATGGAGATATCTCTAGATACAGCGTGGAAAGGGAGATATCTCTAGATACAGCGCTTTTATGGAGATATCTCTAGATACAGCGTGGAAAGGGAGATATCTCTAGATACAGCGCTTTTATGGAGATATCTCTAGATACAGCGTGGAAAGGGAGATATCTCTAGATACAGCGCTTTTATGGAGATATCTCTAGATACAGCGTGGAAAGGGAGATATCTCTAGATACAGCGCTTTTATGGAGATATCTCTAGATACAGCGTGGAAAGGGAGATATCTCTAGATACAGCGCTTTTATGGAGATATCTCTAGATACAGCGTGGAAAGGGAGATATCTCTAGATACAGCGCTTTTATGGAGATATCTCTAGATACAGCGTGGAAAGGGAGATATCTCTAGATACAGCGCTTTTATGGAGATATCTCTAGATACAGCGTGGAAAGGGAGATATCTCTAGATACAGCGCTTTTATGGAGATATCTCTAGATACAGCGTGGAAAGGGAGATATCTCTAGATACAGCGCTTTTATGGAGATATCTCTAGATACAGCGTGGAAAGGGAGATATCTCTAGATACAGCGCTTTTATGGAGATATCTCTAGATACAGCGTGGAAAGGGAGATATCTCTAGATACAGCGCTTTTATGGAGATATCTCTAGATACAGCGTGGAAAGGGAGATATCTCTAGATACAGCGCTTTTATGGAGATATCTCTAGATACAGCGTGGAAAGGGAGATATCTCTAGATACAGCGCTTTTATGGAGATATCTCTAGATACAGCGTGGAAAGGGAGATATCTCTAGATACAGCGCTTTTATGGAGATATCTCTAGATACAGCGTGGAGATATCTCTAGATACAGCGTGGAAAGGGAGATATCTCTAGATACAGCGCTTTTATGGAGATATCTCTAGATACAGCGTGGAAAGGGAGATATCTCTAGATACAGCGCTTTTATGGAGATATCTCTAGATACAGCGTGGAAAGGGAGATATCTCTAGATACAGCGTGGAAAGGGAGATATCTCTAGATACAGCGCTTTTATGGAGATATCTCTAGATACAGCGTGGAAAGGGAGATATCTCTAGATACAGCGCTTTTATGGAGATATCTCTAGATACAGCGTGGAAAGGGAGATATCTCTAGATACAGCGCTTTTATGGAGATATCTCTAGATACAGCGTGGAAAGGGAGATATCTCTAGATACAGCGCTTTTATGGAGATATCTCTAGATACAGCGTGGAAAGGGAGATATCTCTAGATACAGCGCTTTTATGGAGATATCTCTAGATACAGCGTGGAAAGGGAGATATCTCTAGATACAGCGCTTTTATGGAGATATCTCTAGATACAGCGTGGAAAGGGAGATATCTCTAGATACAGCGCTTTTATGGAGATATCTCTAGATACAGCGTGGAAAGGGAGATATCTCTAGATACAGCGCTTTTATGGAGATATCTCTAGATACAGCGTGGAAAGGGAGATATCTCTAGATACAGCGCTTTTATGGAGATATCTCTAGATACAGCGTGGAAAGGGAGATATCTCTAGATACAGCGCTTTTATGGAGATATCTCTAGATACAGCGTGGAAAGGGAGATATCTCTAGATACAGCGCTTTTATGGAGATATCTCTAGATACAGCGTGGAAAGGGAGATATCTCTAGATACAGCGCTTTTATGGAGATATCTCTAGATACAGCGTGGAAAGGGAGATATCTCTAGATACAGCGCTTTTATGGAGATATCTCTAGATACAGCGTGGAAAGGGAGATATCTCTAGATACAGCGCTTTTATGGAGATATCTCTAGATACAGCGTGGAAAGGGAGATATCTCTAGATACAGCGCTTTTATGGAGATATCTCTAGATACAGCGTGGAAAGGGAGATATCTCTAGATACAGCGCTTTTATGGAGATATCTCTAGATACAGCGTGGAAAGGGAGATATCTCTAGATACAGCGCTTTTATGGAGATATCTCTAGATACAGCGTGGAAAGGGAGATATCTCTAGATACAGCGCTTTTATGGAGATATCTCTAGATACAGCGTGGAAAGGGAGGGGAGATATCTCTAGATACAGCGCTTTTATGGAGATATCTCTAGATACAGCGTGGAAAGGGAGATATCTCTAGATACAGCGCTTTTATGGAGATATCTCTAGATACAGCGTGGAAAGGGAGATATCTCTAGATACAGCGTGGAAAGGGAGATATCTCTAGATACAGCGCTTTTATGGAGATATCTCTAGATACAGCGTGGAAAGGGAGATATCTCTAGATACAGCGCTTTTATGGAGATATCTCTAGATACAGCGTGGAAAGGGAGATATCTCTAGATACAGCGCTTTTATGGAGATATCTCTAGATACAGCGTGGAAAGGGAGATATCTCTAGATACAGCGCTTTTATGGAGATATCTCTAGATACAGCGTGGAAAGGGAGATATCTCTAGATACAGCGCTTTTATGGAGATATCTCTAGATACAGCGTGGAAAGGGAGATATCTCTAGATACAGCGCTTTTATGGAGATATCTCTAGATACAGCGTGGAAAGGGAGATATCTCTAGATACAGCGTGGAAAGGGAGATATCTCTAGATACAGCGCTTTTATGGAGATATCTCTAGATACAGCGTGGAAAGGGAGATATCTCTAGATACAGCGTGGAAAGGGAGATATCTCTAGATACAGCGCTTTTATGGAGATATCTCTAGATACAGCGTGGAAAGGGAGATATCTCTAGATACAGCGCTTTTATGGAGATATCTCTAGATACAGCGTGGAAAGGGAGATATCTCTAGATACAGCGCTTTTATGGAGATATCTCTAGATACAGCGTGGAAAGGGAGATATCTCTAGATACAGCGCTTTTATGGAGATATCTCTAGATACAGCGTGGAAAGGGAGATATCTCTAGATACAGCGCTTTTATGGAGATATCTCTAGATACAGCGTGGAAAGGGAGATATCTCTAGATACAGCGCTTTTATGGAGATATCTCTAGATACAGCGTGGAAAGGGAGATATCTCTAGATACAGCGCTTTTATGGAGATATCTCTAGATACAGCGTGGAAAGGGAGATATCTCTAGATACAGCGCTTTTATGGAGATATCTCTAGATACAGCGTGGAAAGGGAGATATCTCTAGATACAGCGTGGAAAGGGAGATATCTCTAGATACAGCGCTTTTATGGAGATATCTCTAGATACAGCGTGGAAAGGGAGATATCTCTAGATACAGCGCTTTTATGGAGATATCTCTAGATACAGCGTGGAAAGGGAGATATCTCTAGATACAGCGCTTTTATGGAGATATCTCTAGATACAGCGTGGAAAGGGAGATATCTCTAGATACAGCGCTTTTATGGAGATATCTCTAGATACAGCGTGGAAAGGGAGATATCTCTAGATACAGCGCTTTTATGGAGATATCTCTAGATACAGCGTGGAAAGGGAGATATCTCTAGATACAGCGCTTTTATGGAGATATCTCTAGATACAGCGTGGAAAGGGAGATATCTCTAGATACAGCGCTTTTATGGAGATATCTCTAGATACAGCGTGGAAAGGGAGATATCTCTAGATACAGCGCTTTTATGGAGATATCTCTAGATACAGCGTGGAAAGGGAGATATCTCTAGATACAGCGCTTTTATGGAGATATCTCTAGATACAGCGTGGAAAGGGAGATATCTCTAGATACAGCGCTTTTATGGAGATATCTCTAGATACAGCGTGGAAAGGGAGATATCTCTAGATACAGCGTGGAAAGGGAGATATCTCTAGATACAGCGCTTTTATGGAGATATCTCTAGATACAGCGTGGAAAGGGAGATATCTCTAGATACAGCGCTTTTATGGAGATATCTCTAGATACAGCGTGGAAAGGGAGATATCTCTAGATACAGCGCTTTTATGGAGATATCTCTAGATACAGCGTGGAAAGGGAGATATCTCTAGATAGATATCTCTAGATACAGCGCTTTTATGGAGATATCTCTAGATACAGCGTGGAAAGGGAGATATCTCTAGATACAGCGCTTTTATGGAGATATCTCTAGATACAGCGTGGAAAGGGAGATATCTCTAGATACAGCGCTTTTATGGAGATATCTCTAGATACAGCGTGGAAAGGGAGATATCTCTAGATACAGCGCTTTTATGGAGATATCTCTAGATACAGCGTGGAAAGGGAGATATCTCTAGATACAGCGCTTTTATGGAGATATCTCTAGATACAGCGTGGAAAGGGAGATATCTCTAGATACAGCGCTTTTATGGAGATATCTCTAGATACAGCGTGGAAAGGGAGATATCTCTAGATACAGCGCTTTTATGGAGATATCTCTAGATACAGCGTGGAAAGGGAGATATCTCTAGATACAGCGCTTTTATGGAGATATCTCTAGATACAGCGTGGAAAGGGAGATATCTCTAGATACAGCGCTTTTATGGAGATATCTCTAGATACAGCGTGGAAAGGGAGATATCTCTAGATACAGCGCTTTTATGGAGATATCTCTAGATACAGCGTGGAAAGGGAGATATCTCTAGATACAGCGCTTTTATGGAGATATCTCTAGATACAGCGTGGAAAGGGAGATATCTCTAGATACAGCGCTTTTATGGAGATATCTCTAGATACAGCGTGGAAAGGGAGATATCTCTAGATACAGCGCTTTTATGGAGATATCTCTAGATACAGCGTGGAAAGGGAGATATCTCTAGATACAGCGCTTTTATGGAGATATCTCTAGATACAGCGTGGAAAGGGAGATATCTCTAGATACAGCGCTTTTATGGAGATATCTCTAGATACAGCGTGGAAAGGGAGATATCTCTAGATACAGCGCTTTTATGGAGATATCTCTAGATACAGCGTGGAAAGGGAGATATCTCTAGATACAGCGCTTTTATGGAGGATATATCTCTAGATACAGCGTGGAAAGGGAGATATCTCTAGATACAGCGCTTTTATGGAGATATCTCTAGATACAGCGTGGAAAGGGAGATATCTCTAGATACAGCGCTTTTATGGAGATATCTCTAGATACAGCGTGGAAAGGGAGATATCTCTAGATACAGCGCTTTTATGGAGATATCTCTAGATACAGCGTGGAAAGGGAGATATCTCTAGATACAGCGCTTTTATGGAGATATCTCTAGATACAGCGTGGAAAGGGAGATATCTCTAGATACAGCGCTTTTATGGAGATATCTCTAGATACAGCGTGGAAAGGGAGATATCTCTAGATACAGCGCTTTTATGGAGATATCTCTAGATACAGCGTGGAAAGGGAGATATCTCTAGATACAGCGCTTTTATGGAGATATCTCTAGATACAGCGTGGAAAGGGAGATATCTCTAGATACAGCGCTTTTATGGAGATATCTCTAGATACAGCGTGGAAAGGGAGATATCTCTAGATACAGCGCTTTTATGGAGATATCTCTAGATACAGCGTGGAAAGGGAGATATCTCTAGATACAGCGCTTTTATGGAGATATCTCTAGATACAGCGTGGAAAGGGAGATATCTCTAGATACAGCGCTTTTATGGAGATATCTCTAGATACAGCGTGGAAAGGGAGATATCTCTAGATACAGCGCTTTTATGGAGATATCTCTAGATACAGCGTGGAAAGGGAGATATCTCTAGATACAGCGCTTTTATGGAGATATCTCTAGATACAGCGTGGAAAGGGAGATATCTCTAGATACAGCGCTTTTATGGAGATATCTCTAGATACAGCGTGGAAAGGGAGATATCTCTAGATACAGCGCTTTTATGGAGATATCTCTAGATACAGCGTGGAAAGGGAGATATCTCTAGATACAGCGCTTTTATGGAGATATCTCTAGATACAGCGTGGAAAGGGAGATATCTCTAGATACAGCGCTTTTATGGAGATATCTCTAGATACAGCGTGGAAAGGGAGATATCTCTAGATACAGCGCTTTTATGGAGATATCTCTAGATACAGCGTGGAAAGGGAGATATCTCTAGATACAGCGCTTTTATGGAGATATCTCTAGATACAGCGTGGAAAGGGAGATATCTCTAGATACAGCGCTTTTATGGAGATATCTCTAGATACAGCGTGGAAAGGGAGATATCTCTAGATACAGCGCTTTTATGGAGATATCTCTAGATACAGCGTGGAAAGGGAGATATCTCTAGATACAGCGCTTTTATGGAGATATCTCTAGATACAGCGTGGAAAGGGAGATATCTCTAGATACAGCGCTTTTATGGAGATATCTCTAGATACAGCGTGGAAAGGGAGATATCTCTAGATACAGCGCTTTTATGGAGATATCTCTAGATACAGCGTGGAAAGGGAGATATCTCTAGATACAGCGCTTTTATGGAGATATCTCTAGATACAGCGTGGAAAGGGAGATATCTCTAGATACAGCGCTTTTATGGAGATATCTCTAGATACAGCGTGGAAAGGGAGATATCTCTAGATACAGCGCTTTTATGGAGATATCTCTAGATACAGCGTGGAAAGGGAGATATCTCTAGATACAGCGCTTTTATGGAGATATCTCTAGATACAGCGTGGAAAGGGAGATATCTCTAGATACAGCGCTTTTATGGAGATATCTCTAGATACAGCGTGGAAAGGGAGATATCTCTAGATACAGCGCTTTTATGGAGATATCTCTAGATACAGCGTGGAAAGGGAGATATCTCTAGATACAGCGCTTTTATGGAGATATCTCTAGATACAGCGTGGAAAGGGAGATATCTCTAGATACAGCGCTTTTATGGAGATATCTCTAGATACAGCGTGGAAAGGGAGATATCTCTAGATACAGCGCTTTTATGGAGATATCTCTAGATACAGCGTGGAAAGGGAGATATCTCTAGATACAGCGCTTTTATGGAGATATCTCTAGATACAGCGTGGAAAGGGAGATATCTCTAGATACAGCGCTTTTATGGAGATATCTCTAGATACAGCGTGGAAAGGGAGATATCTCTAGATACAGCGCTTTTATGGAGATATCTCTAGATACAGCGTGGAAAGGGAGATATCTCTAGATACAGCGCTTTTATGGAGATATCTCTAGATACAGCGAAGGGAGATATCTCTAGATACAGCGTGGAAAGGGAGATATCTCTAGATACAGCGCTTTTATGGAGATATCTCTAGATACAGCGTGGAAAGGGAGATATCTCTAGATACAGCGCTTTTATGGAGATATCTCTAGATACAGCGTGGAAAGGGAGATATCTCTAGATACAGCGCTTTTATGGAGATATCTCTAGATACAGCGTGGAAAGGGAGATATCTCTAGATACAGCGCTTTTATGGAGATATCTCTAGATACAGCGTGGAAAGGGAGATATCTCTAGATACAGCGCTTTTATGGAGATATCTCTAGATACAGCGTGGAAAGGGAGATATCTCTAGATACAGCGCTTTTATGGAGATATCTCTAGATACAGCGTGGAAAGGGAGATATCTCTAGATACAGCGCTTTTATGGAGATATCTCTAGATACAGCGTGGAAAGGGAGATATCTCTAGATACAGCGCTTTTATGGAGATATCTCTAGATACAGCGTGGAAAGGGAGATATCTCTAGATACAGCGCTTTTATGGAGATATCTCTAGATACAGCGTGGAAAGGGAGATATCTCTAGATACAGCGCTTTTATGGAGATATCTCTAGATACAGCGTGGAAAGGGAGATATCTCTAGATACAGCGCTTTTATGGAGATATCTCTAGATACAGCGTGGAAAGGGAGATATCTCTAGATACAGCGCTTTTATGGAGATATCTCTAGATACAGCGTGGAAAGGGAGATATCTCTAGATACAGCGCTTTTATGGAGATATCTCTAGATACAGCGTGGAAAGGGAGATATCTCTAGATACAGCGCTTTTATGGAGATATCTCTAGATACAGCGTGGAAAGGGAGATATCTCTAGATACAGCGCTTTTATGGAGATATCTCTAGATACAGCGTGGAAAGGGAGATATCTCTAGATACAGCGCTTTTATGGAGATATCTCTAGATACAGCGTGGAAAGGGAGATATCTCTAGATACAGCGCTTTTATGGAGATATCTCTAGATACAGCGTGGAAAGGGAGATATCTCTAGATACAGCGCTTTTATGGAGATATCTCTAGATACAGCGTGGAAAGGGAGATATCTCTAGATACAGCGCTTTTATGGAGATATCTCTAGATACAGCGTGGAAAGGGAGATATCTCTAGATACAGCGTGGAAAGGGAGATATCTCTAGATACAGCGCTTTTATGGAGATATCTCTAGATACAGCGTGGAAAGGGAGATATCTCTAGATACAGCGCTTTTATGGAGATATCTCTAGATACAGCGTGGAAAGGGAGATATCTCTAGATACAGCGCTTTTATGGAGATATCTCTAGATACAGCGTGGAAAGGGAGATATCTCTAGATACAGCGCTTTTATGGAGATATCTCTAGATACAGCGTGGAAAGGGAGATATCTCTAGATACAGCGCTTTTATGGAGATATCTCTAGATACAGCGTGGAAAGGGAGATATCTCTAGATACAGCGCTTTTATGGAGATATCTCTAGATACAGCGTGGAAAGGGAGATATCTCTAGATACAGCGCTTTTATGGAGATATCTCTAGATACAGCGTGGAAAGGGAGATATCTCTAGATACAGCGCTTTTATGGAGATATCTCTAGATACAGCGTGGAAAGGGAGATATCTCTAGATACAGCGCTTTTATGGAGATATCTCTAGATACAGCGTGGAAAGGGAGATATCTCTAGATACAGCGCTTTTATGGAGATATCTCTAGATACAGCGCTTTTATGGAGATATCTCTAGATACAGCGTGGAAAGGGAGATATCTCTAGATACAGCGCTTTTATGGAGATATCTCTAGATACAGCGTGGAAAGGGAGATATCTCTAGATACAGCGCTTTTATGGAGATATCTCTAGATACAGCGTGGAAAGGGAGATATCTCTAGATACAGCGCTTTTATGGAGATATCTCTAGATACAGCGTGGAAAGGGAGATATCTCTAGATACAGCGCTTTTATGGAGATATCTCTAGATACAGCGTGGAAAGGGAGATATCTCTAGATACAGCGCTTTTATGGAGATATCTCTAGATACAGCGTGGAAAGGGAGATATCTCTAGATACAGCGCTTTTATGGAGATATCTCTAGATACAGCGTGGAAAGGGAGATATCTCTAGATACAGCGCTTTTATGGAGATATCTCTAGATACAGCGTGGAAAGGGAGATATCTCTAGATACAGCGCTTTTATGGAGATATCTCTAGATACAGCGTGGAAAGGGAGATATCTCTAGATACAGCGCTTTTATGGAGATATCTCTAGATACAGCGTGGAAAGGGAGATATCTCTAGATACAGCGCTTTTATGGAGATATCTCTAGATACAGCGTGGAAAGGGAGATATCTCTAGATACAGCGCTTTTATGGAGATATCTCTAGATACAGCGTGGAAAGGGAGATATCTCTAGATACAGCGCTTTTATGGAGATATCTCTAGATACAGCGTGGAAAGGGAGATATCTCTAGATACAGCGCTTTTATGGAGATATCTCTAGATACAGCGTGGAAAGGGAGATATCTCTAGATACAGCGCTTTTATGGAGATATCTCTAGATACAGCGTGGAAAGGGAGATATCTCTAGATACAGCGCTTTTATGGAGATATCTCTAGATACAGCGTGGAAAGGGAGATATCTCTAGATACAGCGCTTTTATGGAGATATCTCTAGATACAGCGTGGAAAGGGAGATATCTCTAGATACAGCGCTTTTATGGAGATATCTCTAGATACAGCGTGGAAAGGGAGATATCTCTAGATACAGCGTGGAAAGGGAGATATCTCTAGATACAGCGCTTTTATGGAGATATCTCTAGATACAGCGTGGAAAGGGAGATATCTCTAGATACAGCGCTTTTATGGAGATATCTCGGAGATATCTCTAGATACAGCGTGGAAAGGGAGATATCTCTAGATACAGCGCTTTTATGGAGATATCTCTAGATACAGCGTGGAAAGGGAGATATCTCTAGATACAGCGCTTTTATGGAGATATCTCTAGATACAGCGTGGAAAGGGAGATATCTCTAGATACAGCGCTTTTATGGAGATATCTCTAGATACAGCGTGGAAAGGGAGATATCTCTAGATACAGCGCTTTTATGGAGATATCTCTAGATACAGCGTGGAAAGGGAGATATCTCTAGATACAGCGTGGAGATATCTCTAGATACAGCGCTTTTATGGAGATATCTCTAGATACAGCGTGGAAAGGGAGATATCTCTAGATACAGCGCTTTTATGGAGATATCTCTAGATACAGCGTGGAAAGGGAGATATCTCTAGATACAGCGCTTTTATGGAGATATCTCTAGATACAGCGTGGAAAGGGAGATATCTCTAGATACAGCGCTCTCGGAGATATCTCTAGATACAGCGTGGAAAGGGAGATATCTCTAGATAGATATCTCTAGATACAGCGCTTTTATGGAGATATCTCTAGATACAGCGTGGAAAGGGAGATATCTCTAGATACAGCGCTTTTATGGAGATATCTCTAGATACATGGAGATATCTCTAGATACAGCGTGGAAAGGGAGATATCTCTAGATACAGCGCTTTTATGGAGATATCTCTAGATACAGCGTGGAAAGGGAGATATCTCTAGATACAGCGCTTTTATGGAGATATCTCTAGATACAGCGTGGAAAGGGAGATATCTCTAGATACAGCGCTTTTATGGAGATATCTCTAGATACAGCGTGGAAAGGGAGATATCTCTAGATACAGCGCTTTTATGGAGATATCTCTAGATACAGCGTGGAAAGGGAGATATCTCTAGATACAGCGCTTTTATGGAGATATCTCTAGATACAGCGTGGAAAGGGAGATATCTCTAGATACAGCGCTTTTATGGAGATATCTCTAGATACAGCGTGGAAAGGGAGATATCTCTAGATACAGCGCTTTTATGGAGATATCTCTAGATACAGCGTGGAAAGGGAGATATCTCTAGATACAGCGCTTTTATGGAGATATCTCTAGATACAGCGTGGAAAGGGAGATATCTCTAGATACAGCGCTTTTATGGAGATATCTCTAGATACAGCGTGGAAAGGGAGATATCTCTAGATACAGCGCTTTTATGGAGATATCTCTAGATACAGCGTGGAAAGGGAGATATCTCTAGATACAGCGCTTTTATGGAGATATCTCTAGATACAGCGTGGAAAGGGAGATATCTCTAGATACAGCGCTTTTATGGAGATATCTCTAGATACAGCGTGGAAAGGGAGATATCTCTAGATACAGCGCTTTTATGGAGATATCTCTAGATACAGCGTGGAAAGGGAGATATCTCTAGATACAGCGCTTTTATGGAGATATCTCTAGATACAGCGTGGAAAGGGAGATATCTCTAGATACAGCGCTTTTATGGAGATATCTCTAGATACAGCGTGGAAAGGGAGATATCTCTAGATACAGCGCTTTTATGGAGATATCTCTAGATACAGCGTGGAAAGGGAGATATCTCTAGATACAGCGCTTTTATGGAGATATCTCTAGATACAGCGTGGAAAGGGAGATATCTCTAGATACAGCGCTTTTATGGAGATATCTCTAGATACAGCGTGGAAAGGGAGATATCTCTAGATACAGCGCTTTTATGGAGATATCTCTAGATACAGCGTGGAAAGGGAGATATCTCTAGATACAGCGTGGAAAGGGAGATATCTCTAGATACAGCGCTTTTATGGAGATATCTCTAGATACAGCGTGGAAAGGGAGATATCTCTAGATACAGCGCTTTTATGGAGATATCTCTAGATACAGCGTGGAAAGGGAGATATCTCTAGATACAGCGCTTTTATGGAGATATCTCTAGATACAGCGTGGAAAGGGAGATATCTCTAGATACAGCGCTTTTATGGAGATATCTCTAGATACAGCGTGGAAAGGGAGATATCTCTAGATACAGCGCTTTTATGGAGATATCTCTAGATACAGCGTGGAAAGGGAGATATCTCTAGATACAGCGCTTTTATGGAGATATCTCTAGATACAGCGTGGAAAGGGAGATATCTCTAGATACAGCGCTTTTATGGAGATATCTCTAGATACAGCGTGGAAAGGGAGATATCTCTAGATACAGCGCTTTTATGGAGATATCTCTAGATACAGCGTGGAGATATCTCTAGATACAGCGTGGAAAGGGAGATATCTCTAGATACAGCGCTTTTATGGAGATATCTCTAGATACAGCGTGGAAAGGGAGATATCTCTAGATACAGCGCTTTTATGGAGATATCTCTAGATACAGCGTGGAAAGGGAGATATCTCTAGATACAGCGCTTTTATGGAGATATCTCTAGATACAGCGTGGAAAGGGAGATATCTCTAGATACAGCGCTTTTATGGAGATATCTCTAGATACAGCGTGGAAAGGGAGATATCTCTAGATACAGCGCTTTTATGGAGATATCTCTAGATACAGCGTGGAAAGGGAGATATCTCTAGATACAGCGCTTTTATGGAGATATCTCTAGATACAGCGTGGAAAGGGAGATATCTCTAGATACAGCGCTTTTATGGAGATATCTCTAGATACAGCGTGGAAAGGGAGATATCTCTAGATACAGCGCTTTTATGGAGATATCTCTAGATACAGCGTGGAAAGGGAGATATCTCTAGATACAGCGCTTTTATGGAGATATCTCTAGATACAGCGTGGAAAGGGAGATATCTCTAGATACAGCGCTTTTATGGAGATATCTCTAGATACAGCGTGGAAAGGGAGATATCTCTAGATACAGCGCTTTTATGGAGATATCTCTAGATACAGCGTGGAAAGGGAGATATCTCTAGATACAGCGCTTTTATGGAGATATCTCTAGATACAGCGTGGAAAGGGAGATATCTCTAGATACAGCGCTTTTATGGAGATATCTCTAGATACAGCGTGGAAAGGGAGATATCTCTAGATACAGCGCTTTTATGGAGATATCTCTAGATACAGCGTGGAAAGGGAGATATCTCTAGATACAGCGCTTTTATGGAGATATCTCTAGATACAGCGTGGAAAGGGAGATATCTCTAGATACAGCGCTTTTATGGAGATATCTCTAGATACAGCGTGGAAAGGGAGATATCTCTAGATACAGCGCTTTTATGGAGATATCTCTAGATACAGCGTGGAAAGGGAGATATCTCTAGATACAGCGCTTTTATGGAGATATCTCTAGATACAGCGTGGAAAGGGAGATATCTCTAGATACAGCGCTTTTATGGAGATATCTCTAGATACAGCGTGGAAAGGGAGATATCTCTAGATACAGCGCTTTTATGGAGATATCTCTAGATACAGCGTGGAAAGGGAGATATCTCTAGATACAGCGCTTTTATGGAGATATCTCTAGATACAGCGTGGAAAGGGAGATATCTCTAGATACAGCGCTTTTATGGAGATATCTCTAGATACAGCGTGGAAAGGGAGATATCTCTAGATACAGCGCTTTTATGGAGATATCTCTAGATACAGCGTGGAAAGGGAGATATCTCTAGATACAGCGCTTTTATGGAGATATCTCTAGATACAGCGTGGAAAGGGAGATATCTCTAGATACAGCGCTTTTATGGAGATATCTCTAGATACAGCGTGGAAAGGGAGATATCTCTAGATACAGCGCTTTTATGGAGATATCTCTAGATACAGCGTGGAAAGGGAGATATCTCTAGATACAGCGCTTTTATGGAGATATCTCTAGATACAGCGTGGAGATATCTCTAGATACAGCGTGGAAAGGGAGATATCTCTAGATACAGCGCTTTTATGGAGATATCTCTAGATACAGCGTGGAAAGGGAGATATCTCTAGATACAGCGCTTTTATGGAGATATCTCTAGATACAGCGTGGAAAGGGAGATATCTCTAGATACAGCGCTTTTATGGAGATATCTCTAGATACAGCGTGGAAAGGGAGATATCTCTAGATACAGCGCTTTTATGGAGATATCTCTAGATACAGCGTGGAAAGGGAGATATCTCTAGATACAGCGCTTTTATGGAGATATCTCTAGATACAGCGTGGAAAGGGAGATATCTCTAGATACAGCGCTTTTATGGAGATATCTCTAGATACAGCGTGGAAAGGGAGATATCTCTAGATACAGCGCTTTTATGGAGATATCTCTAGATACAGCGTGGAAAGGGAGATATCTCTAGATACAGCGCTTTTATGGAGATATCTCTAGATACAGCGTGGAAAGGGAGATATCTCTAGATACAGCGCTTTTATGGAGATATCTCTAGATACAGCGTGGAAAGGGAGATATCTCTAGATACAGCGCTTTTATGGAGATATCTCTAGATACAGCGTGGAAAGGGAGATATCTCTAGATACAGCGCTTTTATGGAGATATCTCTAGATACAGCGTGGAAAGGGAGATATCTCTAGATACAGCGCTTTTATGGAGATATCTCTAGATACAGCGTGGAAAGGGAGATATCTCTAGATACAGCGCTTTTATGGAGATATCTCTAGATACAGCGTGGAAAGGGAGATATCTCTAGATACAGCGCTTTTATGGAGATATCTCTAGATACAGCGTGGAAAGGGAGATATCTCTAGATACAGCGCTTTTATGGAGATATCTCTAGATACAGCGTGGAAAGGGAGATATCTCTAGATACAGCGCTTTTATGGAGATATCTCTAGATACAGCGTGGAAAGGGAGATATCTCTAGATACAGCGCTTTTATGGAGATATCTCTAGATACAGCGTGGAAAGGGAGATATCTCTAGATACAGCGCTTTTATGGAGATATCTCTAGATACAGCGTGGAAAGGGAGATATCTCTAGATACAGCGCTTTTATGGAGATATCTCTAGATACAGCGTGGAAAGGGAGATATCTCTAGATACAGCGCTTTTATGGAGATATCTCTAGATACAGCGTGGAAAGGGAGATATCTCTAGATACAGCGCTTTTATGGAGATATCTCTAGATACAGCGTGGAAAGGGAGATATCTCTAGATACAGCGCTTTTATGGAGATATCTCTAGATACAGCGTGGAAAGGGAGATATCTCTAGATACAGCGCTTTTATGGAGATATCTCTAGATACAGCGTGGAAAGGGAGATATCTCTAGATACAGCGCTTTTATGGAGATATCTCTAGATACAGCGTGGAAAGGGAGATATCTCTAGATACAGCGCTTTTATGGAGATATCTCTAGATACAGCGTGGAAAGGGAGATATCTCTAGATACAGCGCTTTTATGGAGATATCTCTAGATACAGCGTGGAAAGGGAGATATCTCTAGATACAGCGCTTTTATGGAGATATCTCTAGATACAGCGTGGAAAGGGAGATATCTCTAGATACAGCGCTTTTATGGAGATATCTCTAGATACAGCGTGGAAAGGGAGATATCTCTAGATACAGCGCTTTTATGGAGATATCTCTAGATACAGCGTGGAAAGGGAGATATCTCTAGATACAGCGCTTTTATGGAGATATCTCTAGATACAGCGTGGAAAGGGAGATATCTCTAGATACAGCGCTTTTATGGAGATATCTCTAGATACAGCGTGGAAAGGGAGATATCTCTAGATACAGCGCTTTTATGGAGATATCTCTAGATACAGCGTGGAAAGGGAGATATCTCTAGATACAGCGCTTTTATGGAGATATCTCTAGATACAGCGTGGAAAGGGAGATATCTCTAGATACAGCGCTTTTATGGAGATATCTCTAGATACAGCGTGGAAAGGGAGATATCTCTAGATACAGCGCTTTTATGGAGATATCTCTAGATACAGCGTGGAAAGGGAGATATCTCTAGATACAGCGCTTTTATGGAGATATCTCTAGATACAGCGTGGAAAGGGAGATATCTCTAGATACAGCGCTTTTATGGAGATATCTCTAGATACAGCGTGGAAAGGGAGATATCTCTAGATACAGCGCTTTTATGGAGATATCTCTAGATACAGCGTGGAAAGGGAGATATCTCTAGATACAGCGCTTTTATGGAGATATCTCTAGATACAGCGTGGAAAGGGAGATATCTCTAGATACAGCGCTTTTATGGAGATATCTCTAGATACAGCGTGGAAAGGGAGATATCTCTAGATACAGCGCTTTTATGGAGATATCTCTAGATACAGCGTGGAAAGGGAGATATCTCTAGATACAGCGCTTTTATGGAGATATCTCTAGATACAGCGTGGAAAGGGAGATATCTCTAGATACAGCGCTTTTATGGAGATATCTCTAGATACAGCGTGGAAAGGGAGATATCTCTAGATACAGCGCTTTTATGGAGATATCTCTAGATACAGCGTGGAAAGGGAGATATCTCTAGATACAGCGCTTTTATGGAGATATCTCTAGATACAGCGTGGAAAGGGAGATATCTCTAGATACAGCGCTTTTATGGAGATATCTCTAGATACAGCGTGGAAAGGGAGATATCTCTAGATACAGCGCTTTTATGGAGATATCTCTAGATACAGCGTGGAAAGGGAGATATCTCTAGATACAGCGCTTTTATGGAGATATCTCTAGATACAGCGTGGAAAGGGAGATATCTCTAGATACAGCGCTTTTATGGAGATATCTCTAGATACAGCGTGGAAAGGGAGATATCTCTAGATACAGCGCTTTTATGGAGATATCTCTAGATACAGCGTGGAAAGGGAGATATCTCTAGATACAGCGCTTTTATGGAGATATCTCTAGATACAGCGTGGAAAGGGAGATATCTCTAGATACAGCGCTTTTATGGAGATATCTCTAGATACAGCGTGGAAAGGGAGATATCTCTAGATACAGCGCTTTTATGGAGATATCTCTAGATACAGCGTGGAAAGGGAGATATCTCTAGATACAGCGCTTTTATGGAGATATCTCTAGATACAGCGTGGAAAGGGAGATATCTCTAGATACAGCGCTTTTATGGAGATATCTCTAGATACAGCGTGGAAAGGGAGATATCTCTAGATACAGCGCTTTTATGGAGATATCTCTAGATACAGCGTGGAAAGGGAGATATCTCTAGATACAGCGTGGAAAGGGAGATATCTCTAGATACAGCGCTTTTATGGAGATATCTCTAGATACAGCGTGGAAAGGGAGATATCTCTAGATACAGCGCTTTTATGGAGATATCTCTAGATACAGCGTGGAAAGGGAGATATCTCTAGATACAGCGCTTTTATGGAGATATCTCTAGATACAGCGTGGAAAGGGAGATATCTCTAGATACAGCGCTTTTATGGAGATATCTCTAGATACAGCGTGGAAAGGGAGATATCTCTAGATACAGCGCTTTTATGGAGATATCTCTAGATACAGCGTGGAAAGGGAGATATCTCTAGATACAGCGCTTTTATGGAGATATCTCTAGATACAGCGTGGAAAGGGAGATATCTCTAGATACAGCGTGGAAAGGGAGATATCTCTAGATACAGCGCTTTTATGGAGATATCTCTAGATACAGCGTGGAAAGGGAGATATCTCTAGATACAGCGCTTTTATGGAGATATCTCTAGATACAGCGTGGAAAGGGAGATATCTCTAGATACAGCGCTTTTATGGAGATATCTCTAGATACAGCGTGGAAAGGGAGATATCTCTAGATACAGCGCTTTTATGGAGATATCTCTAGATACAGCGTGGAAAGGGAGATATCTCTAGATACAGCGCTTTTATGGAGATATCTCTAGATACAGCGTGGAAAGGGAGATATCTCTAGATACAGCGCTTTTATGGAGATATCTCTAGATACAGCGTGGAAAGGGAGATATCTCTAGATACAGCGTGGAAAGGGAGATATCTCTAGATACAGCGCTTTTATGGAGATATCTCTAGATACAGCGTGGAAAGGGAGATATCTCTAGATACAGCGCTTTTATGGAGATATCTCTAGATACAGCGTGGAAAGGGAGATATCTCTAGATACAGCGCTTTTATGGAGATATCTCTAGATACAGCGTGGAAAGGGAGATATCTCTAGATACAGCGCTTTTATGGAGATATCTCTAGATACAGCGTGGAAAGGGAGATATCTCTAGATACAGCGCTTTTATGGAGATATCTCTAGATACAGCGTGGAAAGGGAGATATCTCTAGATACAGCGCTTTTATGGAGATATCTCTAGATACAGCGTGGAAAGGGAGATATCTCTAGATACAGCGCTTTTATGGAGATATCTCTAGATACAGCGTGGAAAGGGAGATATCTCTAGATACAGCGCTTTTATGGAGATATCTCTAGATACAGCGTGGAAAGGGAGATATCTCTAGATACAGCGCTTTTATGGAGATATCTCTAGATACAGCGTGGAAAGGGAGATATCTCTAGATACAGCGCTTTTATGGAGATATCTCTAGATACAGCGTGGAAAGGGAGATATCTCTAGATACAGCGCTTTTATGGAGATATCTCTAGATACAGCGTGGAAAGGGAGATATCTCTAGATACAGCGCTTTTATGGAGATATCTCTAGATACAGCGTGGAAAGGGAGATATCTCTAGATACAGCGCTTTTATGGAGATATCTCTAGATACAGCGTGGAAAGGGAGATATCTCTAGATACAGCGCTTTTATGGAGATATCTCTAGATACAGCGTGGAAAGGGAGATATCTCTAGATACAGCGCTTTTATGGAGATATCTCTAGATACAGCGTGGAAAGGGAGATATCTCTAGATACAGCGCTTTTATGGAGATATCTCTAGATACAGCGTGGAAAGGGAGATATCTCTAGATACAGCGCTTTTATGGAGATATCTCTAGATACAGCGTGGAAAGGGAGATATCTCTAGATACAGCGCTTTTATGGAGATATCTCTAGATACAGCGTGGAAAGGGAGATATCTCTAGATACAGCGCTTTTATGGAGATATCTCTAGATACAGCGTGGAAAGGGAGATATCTCTAGATACAGCGCTTTTATGGAGATATCTCTAGATACAGCGTGGAAAGGGAGATATCTCTAGATACAGCGCTTTTATGGAGATATCTCTAGATACAGCGTGGAAAGGGAGATATCTCTAGATACAGCGCTTTTATGGAGATATCTCTAGATACAGCGTGGAAAGGGAGATATCTCTAGATACAGCGCTTTTATGGAGATATCTCTAGATACAGCGTGGAAAGGGAGATATCTCTAGATACAGCGCTTTTATGGAGATATCTCTAGATACAGCGTGGAAAGGGAGATATCTCTAGATACAGCGCTTTTATGGAGATATCTCTAGATACAGCGTGGAAAGGGAGATATCTCTAGATACAGCGCTTTTATGGAGATATCTCTAGATACAGCGTGGAAAGGGAGATATCTCTAGATACAGCGCTTTTATGGAGATATCTCTAGATACAGCGTGGAAAGGGAGATATCTCTAGATACAGCGCTTTTATGGAGATATCTCTAGATACAGCGTGGAAAGGGAGATATCTCTAGATACAGCGCTTTTATGGAGATATCTCTAGATACAGCGTGGAAAGGGAGATATCTCTAGATACAGCGCTTTTATGGAGATATCTCTAGATACAGCGTGGAAAGGGAGATATCTCTAGATACAGCGCTTTTATGGAGATATCTCTAGATACAGCGTGGAAAGGGAGATATCTCTAGATACAGCGCTTTTATGGAGATATCTCTAGATACAGCGTGGAAAGGGAGATATCTCTAGATACAGCGCTTTTATGGAGATATCTCTAGATACAGCGTGGAAAGGGAGATATCTCTAGATACAGCGCTTTTATGGAGATATCTCTAGATACAGCGTGGAGATATCTCTAGATACAGCGTGGAAAGGGAGATATCTCTAGATACAGCGCTTTTATGGAGATATCTCTAGATACAGCGTGGAAAGGGAGATATCTCTAGATACAGCGCTTTTATGGAGATATCTCTAGATACAGCGTGGAAAGGGAGATATCTCTAGATACAGCGCTTTTATGGAGATATCTCTAGATACAGCGTGGAAAGGGAGATATCTCTAGATACAGCGCTTTTATGGAGATATCTCTAGATACAGCGTGGAAAGGGAGATATCTCTAGATACAGCGCTTTTATGGAGATATCTCTAGATACAGCGTGGAAAGGGAGATATCTCTAGATACAGCGTGGAGATATCTCTAGATACAGCGCTTTTATGGAGATATCTCTAGATACAGCGTGGAAAGGGAGATATCTCTAGATACAGCGCTTTTATGGAGATATCTCTAGATACAGCGTGGAAAGGGAGATATCTCTAGATACAGCGCTTTTATGGAGATATCTCTAGATACAGCGTGGAAAGGGAGATATCTCTAGATACAGCGCTTTTATGGAGATATCTCTAGATACAGCGTGGAAAGGGAGATATCTCTAGATACAGCGCTTTTATGGAGATATCTCTAGATACAGCGTGGAAAGGGAGATATCTCTAGATACAGCGCTTTTATGGAGATATCTCTAGATACAGCGTGGAAAGGGAGATATCTCTAGATACAGCGCTTTTATGGAGATATCTCTAGATACAGCGTGGAAAGGGAGATATCTCTAGATACAGCGCTTTTATGGAGATATCTCTAGATACAGCGTGGAAAGGGAGATATCTCTAGATACAGCGCTTTTATGGAGATATCTCTAGATACAGCGTGGAAAGGGAGATATCTCTAGATACAGCGCTTTTATGGAGATATCTCTAGATACAGCGTGGAAAGGGAGATATCTCTAGATACAGCGCTTTTATGGAGATATCTCTAGATACAGCGTGGAAAGGGAGATATCTCTAGATACAGCGCTTTTATGGAGATATCTCTAGATACAGCGTGGAAAGGGAGATATCTCTAGATACAGCGCTTTTATGGAGATATCTCTAGATACAGCGTGGAAAGGGAGATATCTCTAGATACAGCGCTTTTATGGAGATATCTCTAGATACAGCGTGGAAAGGGAGATATCTCTAGATACAGCGCTTTTATGGAGATATCTCTAGATACAGCGTGGAAAGGGAGATATCTCTAGATACAGCGCTTTTATGGAGATATCTCTAGATACAGCGTGGAAAGGGAGATATCTCTAGATACAGCGCTTTTATGGAGATATCTCTAGATACAGCGTGGAAAGGGAGATATCTCTAGATACAGCGCTTTTATGGAGATATCTCTAGATACAGCGTGGAAAGGGAGATATCTCTAGATACAGCGCTTTTATGGAGATATCTCTAGATACAGCGTGGAAAGGGAGATATATCTCTAGATACAGCGCTTTTATGGAGATATCTCTAGATACAGCGTGGAAAGGGAGATATCTCAGATATCTCTAGATACAGCGCTTTTATGGAGATATCTCTAGATACAGCGTGGAAAGGGAGATATCTCTAGATACAGATATCTCTAGATACAGCGCTTTTATGGAGATATCTCTAGATACAGCGTGGAAAGGGAGATATCTCTAGATACAGCGCTTTTATGGAGATATCTCTAGATACAGCGTGGAAAGGGAGATATCTCTAGATACAGCGCTTTTATGGAGATATCTCTAGATACAGCGTGGAAAGGGAGATATCTCTAGATACAGCGCTTTTATGGAGATATCTCTAGATACAGCGTGGAAAGGGAGATATCTCTAGATACAGCGCTTTTATGGAGATATCTCTAGATACAGCGTGGAAAGGGAGATATCTCTAGATACAGCGCTTTTATGGAGATATCTCTAGATACAGCGTGGAAAGGGAGATATCTCTAGATACAGCGCTTTTATGGAGATATCTCTAGATACAGCGTGGAAAGGGAGATATCTCTAGATACAGCGCTTTTATGGAGATATCTCTAGATACAGCGTGGAAAGGGAGATATCTCTAGATACAGCGCTTTTATGGAGATATCTCTAGATACAGCGTGGAAAGGGAGATATCTCTAGATACAGCGCTTTTATGGAGATATCTCTAGATACAGCGTGGAAAGGGAGATATCTCTAGATACAGCGTGGAAAGGGAGATATCTCTAGATACAGCGCTTTTATGGAGATATCTCTAGATACAGCGTGGAAAGGGAGATATCTCTAGATACAGCGCTTTTATGGAGATATCTCTAGATACAGCGTGGAAAGGGAGATATCTCTAGATACAGCGCTTTTATGGAGATATCTCTAGATACAGCGTGGAAAGGGAGATATCTCTAGATACAGCGCTTTTATGGAGATATCTCTAGATACAGCGTGGAAAGGGAGATATCTCTAGATACAGCGCTTTTATGGAGATATCTCTAGATACAGCGTGGAGATATCTCTAGATACAGCGTGGAAAGGGAGATATCTCTAGATACAGCGCTTTTATGGAGATATCTCTAGATACAGCGTGGAAAGGGAGATATCTCTAGATACAGCGCTTTTATGGAGATATCTCTAGATACAGCGTGGAAAGGGAGATATCTCTAGATACAGCGCTTTTATGGAGATATCTCTAGATACAGCGTGGAAAGGGAGATATCTCTAGATACAGCGCTTTTATGGAGATATCTCTAGATACAGCGTGGAAAGGGAGATATCTCTAGATACAGCGCTTTTATGGAGATATCTCTAGATACAGCGTGGAAAGGGAGATATCTCTAGATACAGCGCTTTTATGGAGATATCTCTAGATACAGCGTGGAAAGGGAGATATCTCTAGATACAGCGCTTTTATGGAGATATCTCTAGATACAGCGTGGAAAGGGAGATATCTCTAGATACAGCGCTTTTATGGAGATATCTCTAGATACAGCGTGGAAAGGGAGATATCTCTAGATACAGCGCTTTTATGGAGATATCTCTAGATACAGCGTGGAAAGGGAGATATCTCTAGATACAGCGCTTTTATGGAGATATCTCTAGATACAGCGTGGAAAGGGAGATATCTCTAGATACAGCGCTTTTATGGAGATATCTCTAGATACAGCGTGGAAAGGGAGATATCTCTAGATACAGCGCTTTTATGGAGATATCTCTAGATACAGCGTGGAAAGGGAGATATCTCTAGATACAGCGCTTTTATGGAGATATCTCTAGATACAGCGTGGAAAGGGAGATATCTCTAGATACAGCGCTTTTATGGAGATATCTCTAGATACAGCGTGGAAAGGGAGATATCTCTAGATACAGCGCTTTTATGGAGATATCTCTAGATACAGCGTGGAAAGGGAGATATCTCTAGATACAGCGCTTTTATGGAGATATCTCTAGATACAGCGTGGAAAGGGAGATATCTCTAGATACAGCGCTTTTATGGAGATATCTCTAGATACAGCGTGGAAAGGGAGATATCTCTAGATACAGCGCTTTTATGGAGATATCTCTAGATACAGCGTGGAAAGGGAGATATCTCTAGATACAGCGCTTTTATGGAGATATCTCTAGATACAGCGTGGAAAGGGAGATATCTCTAGATACAGCGCTTTTATGGAGATATCTCTAGATACAGCGTGGAAAGGGAGATATCTCTAGATACAGCGCTTTTATGGAGATATCTCTAGATACAGCGTGGAAAGGGAGATATCTCTAGATACAGCGCTTTTATGGAGATATCTCTAGATACAGCGTGGAAAGGGAGATATCTCTAGATACAGCGCTTTTATGGAGATATCTCTAGATACAGCGTGGAAAGGGAGATATCTCTAGATACAGCGCTTTTATGGAGATATCTCTAGATACAGCGTGGAAAGGGAGATATCTCTAGATACAGCGCTTTTATGGAGATATCTCTAGATACAGCGTGGAAAGGGAGATATCTCTAGATACAGCGCTTTTATGGAGATATCTCTAGATACAGCGTGGAAAGGGAGATATCTCTAGATACAGCGCTTTTATGGAGATATCTCTAGATACAGCGTGGAAAGGGAGATATCTCTAGATACAGCGCTTTTATGGAGATATCTCTAGATACAGCGTGGAAAGGGAGATATCTCTAGATACAGCGCTTTTATGGAGATATCTCTAGATACAGCGTGGAAAGGGAGATATCTCTAGATACAGCGCTTTTATGGAGATATCTCTAGATACAGCGTGGAAAGGGAGATATCTCTAGATACAGCGCTTTTATGGAGATATCTCTAGATACAGCGTGGAAAGGGAGATATCTCTAGATACAGCGCTTTTATGGAGATATCTCTAGATACAGCGTGGAAAGGGAGATATCTCTAGATACAGCGCTTTTATGGAGATATCTCTAGATACAGCGTGGAAAGGGAGATATCTCTAGATACAGCGCTTTTATGGAGATATCTCTAGATACAGCGTGGAAAGGGAGATATCTCTAGATAGATATCTCTAGATACAGCGCTTTTATGGAGATATCTCTAGATACAGCGTGGAAAGGGAGATATCTCTAGATACAGCGCTTTTATGGAGATATCTCTAGATACAGCGTGGAAAGGGAGATATCTCTAGATACAGCGCTTTTATGGAGATATCTCTAGATACAGCGTGGAAAGGGAGATATCTCTAGATACAGCGCTTTTATGGAGATATCTCTAGATACAGCGTGGAAAGGGAGATATCTCTAGATACAGCGCTTTTATGGAGATATCTCTAGATACAGCGTGGAAAGGGAGATATCTCTAGATACAGCGCTTTTATGGAGATATCTCTAGATACAGCGTGGAAAGGGAGATATCTCTAGATACAGCGCTTTTATGGAGATATCTCTAGATACAGCGTGGAAAGGGAGATATCTCTAGATACAGCGCTTTTATGGAGATATCTCTAGATACAGCGTGGAAAGGGAGATATCTCTAGATACAGCGCTTTTATGGAGATATCTCTAGATACAGCGTGGAAAGGGAGATATCTCTAGATACAGCGCTTTTATGGAGATATCTCTAGATACAGCGTGGAAAGGGAGATATCTCTAGATACAGCGCTTTTATGGAGATATCTCTAGATACAGCGTGGAAAGGGAGATATCTCTAGATACAGCGCTTTTATGGAGATATCTCTAGATACAGCGTGGAAAGGGAGATATCTCTAGATACAGCGCTTTTATGGAGATATCTCTAGATACAGCGTGGAAAGGGAGATATCTCTAGATACAGCGCTTTTATGGAGATATCTCTAGATACAGCGTGGAAAGGGAGATATCTCTAGATACAGCGCTTTTATGGAGATATCTCTAGATACAGCGTGGAAAGGGAGATATCTCTAGATACAGCGCTTTTATGGAGATATCTCTAGATACAGCGTGGAAAGGGAGATATCTCTAGATACAGCGCTTTTATGGAGATATCTCTAGATACAGCGTGGAAAGGGAGATATCTCTAGATACAGCGCTTTTATGGAGATATCTCTAGATACAGCGTGGAAAGGGAGATATCTCTAGATACAGCGCTTTTATGGAGATATCTCTAGATACAGCGTGGAAAGGGAGATATCTCTAGATACAGCGCTTTTATGGAGATATCTCTAGATACAGCGTGGAAAGGGAGATATCTCTAGATACAGCGCTTTTATGGAGATATCTCTAGATACAGCGTGGAAAGGGAGATATCTCTAGATACAGCGCTTTTATGGAGATATCTCTAGATACAGCGTGGAAAGGGAGATATCTCTAGATACAGCGCTTTTATGGAGATATCTCTAGATACAGCGTGGAAAGGGAGATATCTCTAGATACAGCGCTTTTATGGAGATATCTCTAGATACAGCGTGGAAAGGGAGATATCTCTAGATACAGCGTGGAGATATCTCTAGATACAGCGCTTTTATGGAGATATCTCTAGATACAGCGTGGAAAGGGAGATATCTCTAGATACAGCGCTTTTATGGAGATATCTCTAGATACAGCGTGGAAAGGGAGATATCTCTAGATACAGCGCTTTTATGGAGATATCTCTAGATACAGCGTGGAAAGGGAGATATCTCTAGATACAGCGCTTTTATGGAGATATCTCTAGATACAGCGTGGAAAGGGAGATATCTCTAGATACAGCGCTTTTATGGAGATATCTCTAGATACAGCGTGGAAAGGGAGATATCTCTAGATACAGCGCTTTTATGGAGATATCTCTAGATACAGCGTGGAAAGGGAGATATCTCTAGATACAGCGCTTTTATGGAGATATCTCTAGATACAGCGTGGAAAGGGAGATATCTCTAGATACAGCGCTTTTATGGAGATATCTCTAGATACAGCGTGGAAAGGGAGATATCTCTAGATACAGCGCTTTTATGGAGATATCTCTAGATACAGCGTGGAAAGGGAGATATCTCTAGATACAGCGCTTTTATGGAGATATCTCTAGATACAGCGTGGAAAGGGAGATATCTCTAGATACAGCGCTTTTATGGAGATATCTCTAGATACAGCGTGGAAAGGGAGATATCTCTAGATACAGCGCTTTTATGGAGATATCTCTAGATACAGCGTGGAAAGGGAGATATCTCTAGATACAGCGCTTTTATGGAGATATCTCTAGATACAGCGTGGAAAGGGAGATATCTCTAGATACAGCGCTTTTATGGAGATATCTCTAGATACAGCGTGGAAAGGGAGATATCTCTAGATACAGCGCTTTTATGGAGATATCTCTAGATACAGCGTGGAAAGGGAGATATCTCTAGATACAGCGCTTTTATGGAGATATCTCTAGATACAGCGTGGAAAGGGAGATATCTCTAGATACAGCGCTTTTATGGAGATATCTCTAGATACAGCGTGGAAAGGGAGATATCTCTAGATACAGCGCTTTTATGGAGATATCTCTAGATACAGCGTGGAAAGGGAGATATCTCTAGATACAGCGCTTTTATGGAGATATCTCTAGATACAGCGTGGAAAGGGAGATATCTCTAGATACAGCGCTCTCTAGATACAGAGATATCTCTAGATACAGCGTGGAAAGGGAGATATCTCTAGATACAGCGCTTTTATGGAGATATCTCTAGATACAGCGTGGAAAGGGAGATATCTCTAGATACAGCGCTTTTATGGAGATATCTCTAGATACAGCGTGGAAAGGGAGATATCTCTAGATACAGCGCTTTTATGGAGATATCTCTAGATACAGCGTGGAAAGGGAGATATCTCTAGATACAGCGCTTTTATGGAGATATCTCTAGATACAGCGTGGAAAGGGAGATATCTCTAGATACAGCGCTTTTATGGAGATATCTCTAGATACAGCGTGGAAAGGGAGATATCTCTAGATACAGCGCTTTTATGGAGATATCTCTAGATACAGCGTGGAAAGGGAGATATCTCTAGATACAGCGCTTTTATGGAGATATCTCTAGATACAGCGTGGAAAGGGAGATATCTCTAGATACAGCGCTTTTATGGAGATATCTCTAGATACAGCGTGGAAAGGGAGATATCTCTAGATACAGCGCTTTTATGGAGATATCTCTAGATACAGCGTGGAAAGGGAGATATCTCTAGATACAGCGCTTTTATGGAGATATCTCTAGATACAGCGTGGAAAGGGAGATATCTCTAGATACAGCGCTTTTATGGAGATATCTCTAGATACAGCGTGGAAAGGGAGATATCTCTAGATACAGCGTGGAAAGGGAGATATCTCTAGATACAGCGCTTTTATGGAGATATCTCTAGATACAGCGTGGAAAGGGAGATATCTCTAGATACAGCGCTTTTATGGAGATATCTCTAGATACAGCGTGGAAAGGGAGATATCTCTAGATACAGCGCTTTTATGGAGATATCTCTAGATACAGCGTGGAAAGGGAGATATCTCTAGATACAGCGCTTTTATGGAGATATCTCTAGATACAGCGTGGAAAGGGAGATATCTCTAGATACAGCGCTTTTATGGAGATATCTCTAGATACAGCGTGGAAAGGGAGATATCTCTAGATACAGCGCTTTTATGGAGATATCTCTAGATACAGCGTGGAAAGGGAGATATCTCTAGATACAGCGCTTTTATGGAGATATCTCTAGATACAGCGTGGAAAGGGAGATATCTCTAGATACAGCGCTTTTATGGAGATATCTCTAGATACAGCGTGGAAAGGGAGATATCTCTAGATACAGCGCTTTTATGGAGATATCTCTAGATACAGCGTGGAAAGGGAGATATCTCTAGATACAGCGCTTTTATGGAGATATCTCTAGATACAGCGTGGAAAGGGAGATATCTCTAGATACAGCGCTTTTATGGAGATATCTCTAGATACAGCGTGGAAAGGGAGATATCTCTAGATACAGCGCTTTTATGGAGATATCTCTAGATACAGCGTGGAAAGGGAGATATCTCTAGATACAGCGTGGAAAGGGAGATATCTCTAGATACAGCGTGGAAAGGGAGATATCTCTAGATACAGCGCTTTTATGGAGATATCTCTAGATACAGCGTGGAAAGGGAGATATCTCTAGATACAGCGCTTTTATGGAGATATCTCTAGATACAGCGTGGAAAGGGAGATATCTCTAGATACAGCGCTTTTATGGAGATATCTCTAGATACAGCGTGGAAAGGGAGATATCTCTAGATACAGCGCTTTTATGGAGATATCTCTAGATACAGCGTGGAAAGGGAGATATCTCTAGATACAGCGCTTTTATGGAGATATCTCTAGATACAGCGTGGAAAGGGAGATATCTCTAGATACAGCGCTTTATGGAGATATCTCTAGATACAGCGTGGAAAGGGAGATATCTCTAGATACAGCGCTTTTATGGAGATATCTCTAGATACAGCGTGGAATGGAGATATCTCTAGATACAGCGCTTTTATGGAGATATCTCTAGATACAGCGTGGAAAGGGAGATATCTCTAGATACAGCGCTTTTATGGAGATATCTCTAGATACAGCGTGGAAAGGGAGATATCTCTAGATACAGCGCTTTTATGGAGATATCTCTAGATACAGCGTGGAAAGGGAGATATCTCTAGATACAGCGCTTTTATGGAGATATCTCTAGATACAGCGTGGAAAGGGAGATATCTCTAGATACAGCGCTTTTATGGAGATATCTCTAGATACAGCGTGGAAAGGGAGATAT